>NC_141612.1:45539267-45839267 GCF_047967505.1 Dipteris shenzhenensis
AAGGAGAAAGAGAAGGAAGAGAAATACAGAAAAAAAGAGGTGAGTCTTCTTTCTTTCTTGAAATCTCATTTTTTGTTTCAATCCTTTGAAAACAAGCATGAAAACTAGTTTACAGGTTTAGCAATACAAGGAAAAGCACTCACAAAACTAAATCTAACAAACAAACAACCTACATTGTTGAAACAAACTCACCTCTTGAAGAACTTCCTTTCAGGAAAGGAAAGAGGGAAAAGGGTAGAGAGGGAGTATAGGAGCTAGGAGAAGGGTGAGGAGTGGGGAATAGAGTGGGAGGTCATCGGAAATAGGTGGGAGGTCATCGAAAATAGGTGGGAGTAGAGATTGGCTTGCTTGCTTGAGAGATTAGGAGAAGAGGATAAAGAAAGCGCCATGCGACAAGAGAGTCAGGTTTTAACCCACAGTGTCGCTATATAGTATATAGCGATGTTTTTAATTTAAAACATCGCTATATAGCGACGGAACAGAGCAAAAAGGTCGCTATATAGCGACACTTATAGTCTTTTTTTTGTAGTAGCATGAAACAAAGCTCATAGATGCTATTTTATAACTGTTAATATCTCTTCTTCATGCTTATGTTGTGATTTTATAAGTGTAGATGGAAGGGACGAGTGGAAGTTCATCCAATGATGCGCTAATGCTCGGAAGCACGAAGTGGCTTACGGAGAGGTTATACTGTCATTGCACTCATTGCAAGCGAGAAGTACGACATCAACATCGTATTATCATGCGCCACTTGCGGATGTATGGAGACGAGCCGGAACCAGTACCCACCGTTGGTTTTGCACGTGTTGATGGACCATCGGTAAATCAAAGCTATTTAAGTTCACAGCCTTATTGTATACCAGGAAATACAAGATCTTATATTTACACGAAATCTTAAAACAGGATGAGGAGGGTGACGAGGGTACGCATATACCTTCTCACTTTCAGCAAGACTATAGTCTCCCGGATGATGACGAGTGTATGGTCGACATGATGGATTCCATTTTTAGGGGCACTACATCCCATGTACACGTGATGTCAGAGTCTGAGGTCAAAATGCGAGAGTTGCAATCAACACAATTGTACGAGGGTGCTAGGATGTCTAAACTACGTGCTTGTCTCTCAATCTTGAATCTACAAAGTAAAGTATGGGTGGTCGGATACAAGTGTCTCGGCCTTAATGAGGTTAGCTCTTGCATTAATTTGACTCATTCTTTGGATATTATTTGTTTTGAGAATCATCATTTGGATAGTGTATACCGAATCATCATTGTTCGAAGCCAATGTATTAAATTGTCATAAGTTGCTCTAGAAGATGTTGCCTATACCAAATACCATGCCCGCATCAAGAGATGAAGCGAAAAAGATGCTAACAACGGTGGGTATGGATTATGATACCATCCATGCTTGCCGTAATGATTGTATTCTCTTTCGTCATGAGCATGGAGATTTGGCTAGTTGTCCAGAGTGTGGGGAACAACGATATAGAGATGACTTACAGGGTGAGCGGATACCGGTAAAGGTCTTGAGACACTTTCCCATCATTGCAAGAATACAACACATGTTCCGATGCAAATCCATAGCGGAGTTGATGACATGGCATGCATCTCATCGGTCCACTGATGACACATTAAGGATTCCCACAGATTGTGTAGCTTGGAAGCACATCGATAATCAGTGGCCGGACTTTGCGAGGGAGCCATGCAACTTACATCTTGGGCTAGCCATGGACGGCATGAATCCTTTCGGGTTACGCTCGACATCTTGATCGACATGGCCCATAGTCATGGTGAATTACAATATCCCACCATGGCTAGCAATAAAAAAGGGACACCTCATGCTTGCACTACTTGTGCCAGGAAAGTACAAGGCAAAAAACATGGACATGTACATGGCACCTTTGATAGAGGAGTTACAGATATTATGGAGAGGAGTGTAGGTCTTTGATATTTCCAAAGCTCCTAGACATACCAATGATATTTTGGTCAGGGGTATCTTGATCTAGACCATGCATGACTACCCAGGATATGGAGAGTGTGCAGGTATGTGGTTGTGTCTTTACATGTACAATGAGGGATTATGCCTTTTGACTCTCTTTCGCATGCATGTCTTGTACTAACACATTCATGCACGCGTGCAGGACTTGTTACAAGTGGGTACCATGCTTGTCCTATTTGTGGACTGCAGCTCTGAAATCGCTTGCACGCTACTCCAAACATATGAGGAAAAATGTTTATGAAGGTCATGCTCGATACCTTCCACTCAACCATCTCACACGTGGAGATCAGCTTGATCCATCACCATCATATTTGAAGGCAAGTGACTGGATTCAAGCTTGGAGGGTGAATGGAGAGGAACCTCCTCCTGGTATGAAGAGGCTATCGATCTTTCACGAGCTTCCTTACTGGGGTCAGTTACAAATCAATCATCTCTTGGATCCCATGCATATCTTCAAGAATGTGGGGGCTACTATTTGGGCACACTTGGTTGGTTCCAAGGACTCGAGAGGAGTGCGAGAAGACTTGCGTGCTATGAATAGGATGTCTCATTTGTGGCCCCAAGTGCATGCTTCGGGAAAAGTTGTCCTCCCGAAAGCAACGTGGATCCTCTCTACGAGGGAGGACGCAACGATCAAGGCAGACATTGCCTCTTTTTAAACACCGACAGGGTACATGCGTTGCTTGAAAGGAGCATTTTCAAAGGACAATAAGCTTAGTGCACTCAAGTCCCATGATTGGCACAAGGTCTTATAGGTATTCTAAGCAGAATTAGTGTACCGATAATCATGATGCGTTAGCGTAATCATTATTATGTTATATTGTTGACATGACTTCATTGTTTCTTTGATAGTTCATCCTCCCAATTACAATAAAAGGGTGCTTACAAGAAGATGTTAGAAATGCTATATTCAAGATCTGTGGTATTGTGAGGTATGCTTACTATCAAATCACATTGAATGTATTTTCTTTAATTTAAGAGATTAATCTGTAGACTGATTATGAAAATATCTTACATGGACATGTGAAATAGGTGGATATCTCAAAAAGAGATCTCTATATCGAGCATCGAGAAGGCTAGGGTGGAATCCATTGAAGACGTATGCTTTCTTGAGAAGCACTTTCCCTCGAGCATTATGACAACTCAAGTCCACTTGCTTGTGCACATAGTTGATGAGGTGGCTATAGCAGGTACCGTTCATAGTCGATGGATGTTTTTTCTCGAGCAGTTTATGAAAACTTTAAAGGGATTTGTAAGACAAAGAGCAAGACCGGAAGCAAGCATGGTAGAGGGATGGCTTGTGCAAGAGTCATTAGTATATATCACAGAGTTTCTTGCATCCACGGATCCCGATATGCCGCAAGCTTGGCATAACAAGGATGATGATCACATCGTTGGTGAGGTTCCCCAAGGAAAAGGGATTGAAAGAAAGATGAGCGAAGAGCAAATGGAGAAATTCAATAAGTTTTGTATCCTCAATAGCCCTGAGATGCAGAAGTGGATTGATGATTGTGGAGTCATGGCTAACTTCACACAAGATAGCCGAGCAAGTGCTTCGGATACCAATCTTCTCTCCTCACAGTTGGATTATTGTGGAACCATACATGACATCTATGAAATTGATTTTAGACGATTTACTATTTTCATTCTTGATGTAAAATGGTTTAGAACTATTTACAACGGTCCCCATGCGACAGTGAGAAAAGATAGTAGCGGTCTCTTTGCAATAGACTCCACCAAACATTGGACCGATGAAAGTGATACTTTTGTTCTTCCCGAGCACTGTGAGTAGGTGCATACTAATGATTTAATTAATCGAAGCTTTCGTTTTTAAAGTCCATTGATACATACACTTGAGCATAATTTCATACATATAATTGATGACATTTGGCACCCATCTTCATCATCCAGATCGTTCTGATCCAAGATGGTGGTACATGATCCAAGTTGCACCATGAAGTAAGCAAATTTTTGAAGATCAAGATGTGGATATGGAGATGCCACTACCAATGCCGGATCCAATTGACGAATCCAGCGAAGAAGATGTAGATCACCATATGAGCCAAGAGGAAGATGCGCATAATGACATCGCACGGGAGGAAGATGGAGATCATGATATTGAGGAAGAAGACAACAATCATCAAGATCACCACACTTTATCGAAGAAGATAATCAAATACTTTTAGGTGAACGTACGATGCTAGAGTACGATGATGATATAGGAGATCAACTCGGTATAGAGTTGGAGATAGACTTGTTTGGCACCTAAGATGAAACAGTTGATGCAAATGCTCTTAATTGATTTTTCTCATCTCAAACTTGGACATGAATATATGAGCTTCAAAGACTTGATGTACATGCTCTCAAAATTTATCCAAGAAAGGTTATAAAATCAGATCTGAATCCTCCTGATATTTTATTCTTTATGAGCTCAAACATGTATGAAAATTTAAAAAAAATTGTCATTGGAAAAAACAAACTTTTAAGGCCTATATTAAAAAAAAACCTCTCTAGAAAAACGTCGCTATAAAATAGTATATCAGTGTTGCTATATAGCGACACTTAAAAGTCGCTATATAGCGACCTTTATAATGGTCGCTATATAGCGACTTTAGCAAAAGTCGCTATATAGCAATGCTTTACGAAACCCACTTTTTATACCGACGATTAACGCTAAGCGGGCGCTAAACCTTGGTACATAAACATCGCAATAGGATCCGTGTGTAGTAGTGTGGTTGGGGACAAAAATGGACAACAAACAAAAATAGCATAGCAGTTGCATGTCATTGGAATAGAAATGAATAGCAAAAAAAACTAGCAGAGTGTCTACAACCAAAAGGATTAGGAGTTGGGATATGTTTAGTCTTTTCTAAGTCCAGACACAGATGCTAATTTTATGCATTGGATATGTTTTAGAGTCTTTCTAGGAATCAAGAAGACTCTCAAACATATCCAATGCATGAAATAAAATAGCATCATTCGATCCAATGCATGAAAGAAAATAGAATCATCAGATAGAATTTAGACATACCCAATTATTGAAAGAGAATTGACATAAAGGAGAATTGAAGAAGAATTGTTTAGTCTTAATTGTACATGTATTGATGCACCCAAAGAATCAACCAGAAGAATCAACAAAAAGGAGATTGAAGAAGAAGTGCTCAATCTTAATTGTACACAAGTTGCTACACCCAAGCCACATGTATGTATACTTTGCATATATCTCACATCATGCATTGTGTTGTGTTTTGCACGAAGCCAAAGTCAATACATCCCTTCAAGGGTCATATTTACAAGTTAGCTTGGTGACCAAAAATATTATCTTTTCTATCCATAGAAGCAACATGTAAATAATATAGCCCAATTTTAAGTCAAATACACTCACAATATTTTCTATTTTGTTATTTGTTGTATATTCCAATACATGTTCATATTATTTCAAATAAGTTTTCAACCTATGTAAATGAAAATGAAGACATGATTTATCACATAGAAGACATGTTCAAACTTCTGTCATGTAAAATCATCCTTCAAAATGTTCTACCACAATTATCAAGTGGAGAATAATTAGCCCACTATCCTTGTGGTTCAAATTACTTATGGCAAAAAGGATTATTATAATCACCCTTCATGAAGCTCGCTGCATGTGAGACAATGCTTGGAAAATCAAGCTTGGTGAACAAACATATTATTTCTTATATCCAATCCAAGGTACAAAAGAAAATGTAACAAATATAGCCAAATTTTAAGTCAATATTTTACACTCATAGTTTGGTATTTTGCTACTAGTTGTGTTGAGTTCATGTTATTTCAAATAACTTTTCAACCTACATCACTGTAAATGAAGACATGATTTATCACATAAAAGAAATATTGAAAATTTTGTGATTGCAAAATCATCCTACAAAGGGTCTTGCCACAATTATCAATAAGTAGAGAAACAAACCAAAAATTTACACAAGGAGAAATGCAAAAGCTCCAAAAACATTATTCTGGTGGTTCAAAATCTTCATGGAAAAAAGGATTATTATAAATATCTTTTCATTTTGTATTCAACATCATGAAGGTTGAGTCTTCAAAAAAATAATAGTTTTGTGGTTCAAAACACAAATCCCTTCAAAGTTTCCATAAACCGCTCGAGAAAAAACATCCACTGACTATGAACGGTACCTGTAATGGCCACCTCATCAACTATGTGCACAAGCAAGTGCACTTGAGTTGTCATAATGCTCGAGGGAAAGTGCTTCTCAAGCAAGCATACAGCTTTGATGGATTCACCCTAGCCTTCTCGATGCTCAATATGGAGATCTCTTTTTGAGATACCCACCTATTTCACATGCCCATGTAAGATATATTCATAATCAGTCTATAGATTATTTAGCTTAAATTGAAGAAAATGCAATCAATGCGATTTGATAGTAAGCATACCTCACAATACCACTGATCTTGAATATAGAATTTCTAACATCTTCTAGCACCCTGGGAGGATGAATTATCAAAGCAACAAAGAAGTCATGTCAACAATATAACATAATCATCTTTACCGATATCTGCTCACCCTACAAGTCATCTCTATATCGTTGTTCCCCACACTTTGGACAACTAGCCAAATCTCCATGCTCATGACAAAAGAGAATATAGTCATTACGACAAGCATGGATGGTATCATAATACATACCCACCATTGTTAGCATCTTCTTTTCTTCGTCTCTTTATGCGGGCATGGTATTTGGTGCAGGCAACATTTTCTACAGCAACCTATCACAATTCAAACATACATAGGCTTCAAATAATGATGATTCGGTACACTATACCTATAGCTTAAAATACCTGTAAGACATTGAGCAAGCTTAGAATCCTACAACTTAACATTGAGCAAACATTTACAAACTCCTGCATTCTTTGAATTAGAGTGACAAAAGTTTGTATCTGTTTTACTCAATAGTAGGCTATCGAAGCTTCATGTGGGACAAAAGAGAGGAGGAAAGAGAGGAAAAGAGAGGAGGAAAGAGAGGAGAAAAGAGAGGAAAAGAGAGGAGGAAAGAGAGGAGAAAGGAGAAAAATGAGAAAAGAGAGGAGATAAGAGAGAAAAAGAGAGAAAGTGAAAAGAGAAAAAGTGGGGATACAAAGGCTTCGAATAATGATGCTTCTCAAATATACATGATGATTCTCAAAACAAACAATATCCAAATAATGAGTCAAATTAATACAGGAGCTAACCTCATTAAGGCCGAGACACTTGTATCCAACCACCCATACTTTGCTTGCAGATTCAAGATTGAGAGACATGCATGTAGTTTAGACATCCTAGCACCCTCGTACAACTATATTTATTGCAACTCTCGCATTTTGACCTCAGACTCTGACATCACGTGTACATGTGACATAGTGCCCCTAAAAATAGAATCCATCATGTCCACCATACCCTCATCATCATCTCCTAGACTATAGTCTTGCTCAAAGTATGAAGGTATATGCACACCCTCGTCACCCTCCTCATCTTGTTTCAAGATTTTGTGTAAATATAAGATCTTGTCTCAAGGTTTCATGTCATAATGGTATCCAATATTAACCACAAACTCAAATAGCATTGACTTACTGATGATCCATCACCACATGCAACACCAATGGTGGGTACTGGTTCGGGCTCATCCCCATACATCTGCAAGTGGCACATGATAATACAACGTTGATGTCGTACTTCTCGCTTGCAATGAGTGCAATGACAATACAACCTCTCCATAAGCCACTCTGTGCACTTGGGCATTGGTGCATCATCTGATGAGCTTTCACTTGTCCCTTTGATCTGCACACTTCTAAAATCACAACATGAGCTACAAGGAAATCTATTAAGATCCAAAAAATAGCCACCCATGAGCTTCTTTTCTCTCTTCTCACAAGAAGTGCCCTGAACCGTCGCTATATAGCGATGCTTTGCTCTGTTTCATCGCTATATAGTGACTTTTTTTTGGATATAAGCATCGCTATATAGCGATTAACCAATGTCGCTATATAGCGACACTGGGGGCTTAAACTTGAAACCCCGCGCGATGCTTTCTTTCGCATCTCTATTGCGAGAAAAGAAAAAATCTATCCTCCCACCTTATATTCGACGACCTCGCTTTCCTCCTCTCTATTCTCCACTTCTTACCCCTACCCAACCCCTCTCCTAACACTTGTGCTCCCTCTCCACCCTTCTCCCTCTTTGCTTGTGTGAAAAGAAGTTTTTCAAGAAGGTGAGTCTCTTTAAGCAATGTAGGTTCGTTTTTTGTGAGATTTCATTTTGTATGTGTTGAAGCATGTTTCTCCTTGTATTGCTAAGGCTATGTGCTAGTTTTCATGCTTGATTTTCAGAGGTTAAGGACAAAAAACGAGATTTTGTGAAAGAAAGAAGACTCACCTCTTCTCTTTTTGGTATTTCTCTTCCAAACAACTCCGCACACATCTTTTGGTACTAAAGTGGACACTGGCTCAATGCCAATCTTTCATGCCTAGTTCATCATGAAGGAGACTTCCACCCCAAACAACTCTGCACACTTCTGGAGTGGCCAGTAGAATGCCTGATCAACCTTTGCCTCAAGTGGCAATCTGATATCTCCTACCACCAAACCACACATCGTATCCTCTCATGTGAAGCTCAGCTGAAAATTCACCTCTGCACCATGGGTCTGCCAAAGGTCTAGTCCCTATCCCCCCATCCACTCGTCCATCCTACATGAAATCTGATCTGCCATAATAGCATCAAACACCACTAGGGACCACTTCTCCAACCCTGTGGATGCAAACTAGAATTTCCAAACTGGGTGTGTTTGTGAGCCCACTATGCTGATCGAACCCCCTTTCGGGGCTGCAAGACCACAAGCATCACCTCCAGGGGTAGAGGGTAAGATTCTATAATTTCCAAGTAATGTCAAGGTCCCAATCTCTAAAAGTCCCGCAGTAAGGGATGCCCATGCTGAAGATTGGGAGTTGCTCGCTAGGAAGCTAAGCCCCTACCCTCTGGCTCCTTCCCAAACTAGACCAGATGCTATGGTGAGGAAGTTGAAGGGAACATTGTCTTGCCCTTGGCTACTGGCAGGGGTGTCGAGGCAGGGGAGGGGTGGGAGGCTGAAGAACTTGCTGTGAGGAGGTGAAGGGGGGCCAGAGGGGCAAAGGGGGAGGGAGGGAGGCAGAGGGAGGGGGGCGGGTGGTGAGGGTGATCAAAGCTGGAGGGGCGAGGGGGGGGACGGGGTGGGGGGAAACCATGAGGGAGGTGGAGAGGGAGTGGGATCTAGAGGGGGAGGGGTGGGGGGGAGTAGGGGCAACCACACGCCCTCCTTGCTGATCAAGCTCTTCGGGGCTCTGGACTTGCTCCTCCTCACCGCTGATGGGGCTAACGTCCATAGCTTCCGCCATCGCAGCATCAAGAGCTCCTAGGGCTCACTACTGATATGCAAGGGTGGGTGTGGGTGCTGAACGTCCATAATGAGAGGATCCTCTGGTTGGGCAATGGCTCCCATTCCAATGACTAATAATCTCGAGTCTTCGAAATCTTTAGCCTGCACCTTAAATTCCATAGAGTGACAATTCTACCAACACCTTAGGAGATGCATGTAGGTGACTGTACTCTCTAACTTGAGAGATGGCCTACGCAAAGTGAAAGGAGTGTATAGCTTAGATCAAGTAGCTACATAGAGGGTGACATTTATCATCTTACTGTCACCTAAAATAAATGAGAAATAGCTTGGGTGCACAAGATCAAAGATTTTCAATCAGAAGGACCAATGTGTCTCCAGTGAATCACATCATAGACATGCTTGAAATAATGTATATTAATAAATTTCATTGTAGTAAGCTAGGTTGTCTAACCAGCTCGGTGATTTAAAGTGTGGTTTTGTAATAGTTTAATTGTTATTTTAATTCTACCATATTTTTTATGATATAATAAATTCATAATATAAAAAAAGAAAATATATATATGTCAGGCTCAAACATTGGGCTAGTTGGAGTCCTAAACTTGTCTAGTGATTGTCCTAAACTAGCCTATGGTTGGGGACAAAAATGGACAGCAAACAAAAATAGCATAGCAGTTGCATGTCATTGGAATAGAAATGAATAGCAAAAAAAACTAGTAGAGTGTCTACAACCAAAAGGATTATGAGTTGGGATATGTTTAAAAGTCTTTTCTAAGTCCAGACACAAATGCTAATTTTATGCGTTGGATATGTTTTAGAGTCTTTGAAGGAATCAAGAAGACTCTCAAACATATCCAATGCATGAAATAAAATAGCATCATTCGATCCAATGCATGAAAGAAAATAGAATCATCAGATAGAATTTTAGACATATCCAAGTATTGAAAGAGAATCGACATAAAGGAGAATTGAAGAAGAAGTGTTTATTCTTAATTGTACATGTATTGATGCACCCAAAGAATCAACCAAAAGAATCAACATAAAGGAGATTGAAGAAGAAGTGCTCAATCTTAATTGTACACAAGTTGCTACACCCAAGCCACATGTATGTATACTTTGCATATATCTCACATCATGCGTTGTGTTGTGTTTTGCACGAAGCAAAAGTCAATACATCCCTTAAAGGGTCATATATACAAGCCAAGTATAGGCAAGGGCTATATTGATAAGCCATATATGTCCCAGTGGCACCATCCACCTAACAAAAATAAATACAATATATTTCACATATATTATGTAAAATATAGTTTAATTGGCATTATTTGTGTGCCTTAAAGCTCATTAACATTCCTTAACTTGCCCAAATTTCTTTTCTAACTAGCCTGACGGTTGAGATGGTTGCATTTCTTAGTAGTTTTATTTATGTTCTCAACATGCCAGTAGCCCATTGGGTAGGTTTGAAACTAGCCCATTTGTTAAATCAATCTAGTGGTTGGAACCAGCCCAATGGTTGAAATAGCTGTGTTTCTAAATAGTTTTATTTATACTCTTAGCATGCCACTACCTCATTGGGTATGTTTAAAACCAACCCACTGCTTAAACTAGCTTGATGGTTGAATTATTTATGTTTATTAATAGCTTGATTTATGTTCTCAGCATGCCATTAATGTATCGAGCAGGTTTTAAACTTGTTCGTTGGTTAATCCAATGGGAAGCAAGTCAATGGTTGGAAGAAAACATTTTTTAATAGTTTTTAGTAACCTTATGTGTATGTGGGAGTGATTCAACATCTCTATCCAAACAAAATGAGGGAATACAACCTAATATTCAAGGATCAAACATTATAGAGCAATTGGTTGAATCCATGTCAAAATATGTGCTTTCTAGCTAGGAAGACAATAAATTTAGTACATGCCTTGCTAATTTTCCCCATGATAGAATTATCTTTATGCTAGAAAAGTGCCAAAAAAGTGTAAAAAAGTGCAAAAAGTGCAAAAAATGTGCCAAAAAGTTCAAAAGGTGCTAGAAAAGAGCCCAAAAATATCTTAAATAATTGTAAATCCATGACCTGAAAAAGTGCTTAAAAATAATCTTAAATAACCCTAAATTCTACTAAGTTGTACAACCACCATGTTGGTTGCAGTTAGTCCTAAACCACTTACATATTACAAGCACCCCGATGGTTACAGTTGATCCTAAAATCGCTTGTATAAAGGAGAATAGTGTTTTCATTGCTAAGCATACAAGAACTCTAGCACAATAAAACAACTGGCAATCTACAAAAACCAGGGCATGTAGGATTCATTGTTGCTAGGGGAATAGCATACTTTTAGGACCCAATGGAAGAAGATAAACAGCCAGATATAAAATATCACATCAAGAGAATATACCGTCCATCAAAATAGAGGGCTTTGATCCATTGCACTATAACTCTCCAGACTATAGCTTCCCAAACCTCCTTCGAGGGAAACTTTGCAAATTTGTACTATAGATTTTGCTTTAGGAAGGATTTTGGGATGTTGAGTGGGAGCTCCATAGGAGGCCACTGCCTGTGACTTGATGTTGCCACAGTTTGAGTCTCTTGGCAAACATCATGTTTTTTGAAAGCTGAAGAAGAGGACAAGAGTGGCCATGATGATCAGAACAAGAGCTACAGATGGATTGAAGAGGGAAGCAAGTCTAGTGGAGATGATGAAGCAGAATGTGAATGTGAATGAAGATGAAGGTCTTTAGTTCCTTAAGGCAAGTAAGATGGCTTTAAATGTGAAAGTCAATCTATACTACACACTCTTTTTAGTCTACATGGTGCAACGCGCTATCTCAAACTTTGTGCCACCATAATCAATGGTGCATGTGGTGCTTTGGAGACTATGAATGGCACTTTGTCTCCATAATATCCCCTAATTACATCATCCTTAAAACCATCCTTTTGATGTGGACTTTAACTAGGCATTCCAAGTTTGGCCACTGTGACCAAGCAAATTTTGGCTCGATAAGGCTTTACTCGGCTACCATTAAAAACTTCATGAATAATCTCTTCTTGCAAATCTACAATTTGTATTGTTCCTTTATCAAACACTTCAATCAGTTTGTACAACCCATTCCAACCAAGCTTTAGATTAGAGGCTTAAGCAGACCTAGCTTGGTATTATACAATAAAATGAGCATGCCTTCCTTCAAGTGCTTTGTAATGATATGCTTATCATAGCCACAACTTTCTTCTTTGTTAAATAACCTATTGGGACCATGCTTCTCTTTTGGGTGCATTTTTTTGGCGAGCATGTTTTGGTGAGCTTGTGCAAAAATGGCGAGCTTACTCTCTCTCTCTCTCTCTCTCTCTCTCTCTCTCTCTCTCTCACACACACACACACACACACACAAGTCAATGTCATGGCACTAGACTCTGTGTGTGTGTGTGGAAGATTTTACAACACCCCTTTGCATAGTGAAAAGACAAAAGAGTGAAGCAAGACAATGAAATAGGACTAATTGCATTAACGGAAAAGTTTGTACAAGTCGGTGAATCCATGTTAATGAAGGAAACTAGCAGTGGGCATTTTTGTAGAAGTGACTTTGTGGAAACTGTATGGAAGTTGAGCTTGGATAAGTCCTGGAAAGCATCACTTTTATTAAAGAGGGGAGTCTACCTACCTGCCACCATCCAACAAGAAAACATGGTAAGAACCAACTTAACTTTGATTGGGAAGACATGTGTCATAAACACCCCTCCCTTGTTATCAAAGTCACAATAAATTAAGAGCTAAACCACAGACTTAAACAGCTCAATGTGGTATTAAAAGGTGTAAACAGGTGGGTTAATAGCTTGTGGAGTGGGGAGAATCAACTTGAGGTGCATATGGTGGGGTGAATCAGCCTGATATAAAATATTGCAAGAAAAGGGGACATGTATTACAGGGAATTAATAAAGGGAAGATACAGGGGGTGGAGGTTGGGAAGAATCATGTGAGGGAAAATATATAAAGGAAAAAATAAAGGGAAGATACCGGGTGAATCATAAAGGAGGATTCTAAGAAAAAATTGAACACATAGATAAGGAAGAGGGAAAAAGGGTGGAGGGAGACAATATTTAATAGAGAGTGGGGGGGGGGGGGGGGGACAAACAGCAAGGGAAAATAAAATTTGGGATGGGGGGGAATTTTGAAAGAAGTTTAAGGGAAAGGAGGGGAAATTTTGGAAAGAGATAGTCTAAAGGGGGTTATGAAGGAAATTAAGGAGAGAGAGGGGAAGAAAATATTAGTAGAAAACAATTTTTTTAATTAACTAAAGAGGGGGTCAGTATTATAAGTAACAATAACTAGAGAAGAGGGGAGGGGGGTTGGGGGTATAAAGAAGGGGGGAGGAAAATTTAGATAAGGGTACACTTTATGAAATAGAGAAGGCGAGTGGGAATAAATGAAAAGAGTAGAGGGGGGGGTTGTTTTAGAAGGGATAAGGAGTAAATCAAACCTGTGGGTCTGCATGTGTACGAAGGCCAAAAAACAAGAGTGTAGAAATAGAGGAAGTCATACGCGGAGCTCTTACAACACTGCGTGGCCATATTCTAGCAGCTCCAATATCTCCAAATATGCAATACTGAAGGCATTGACTACATATTTTAAGTCCTTACAGCAAGGGGGAGGTTTGTGGTGTGAGACAGCCATAGGAGAGCAGTGGCGCCGTGCATGAGTAATTTCACAGAAGCTGAGAGGCATGGGTTTCTACAAAGATGGAGAGTACACGGTGTTGTACACCAATTAGGCAATTGCCATGTTTCACTCATCCGATGGCCACACAAAAATCCACCACAGTCTTATGGTAATAGGGAACACCTAATCCAATACCACGTTGGTAGCATGCATGGCTGCCACATGTCCCAGGGACATCGTCGACTGCGGGGGGTTCCCAATCTGCTATATCCTGGCCACACACACCTCTGTATCCCCCAAAATGTTCCCAGGAGTGATGAGAGAGAGGAGTAATCAAGCTGATATATCCAAGGCCATTAGGGCCACATTAATGCTTATGTAATTAAATCCCACCAATTCAATGAGTCCTATAGTAGTGCAATACCAGCCAATAAACCATGTTCCGCTTGGCTCAATCAAGGAGGGAAGTCCACCACCTCCAACAATTCCTACTTGCATAATTGATCAACATAATACTTATAAGTTGTTCCAATCTCTTAAGCAAAATGGTTATGATTTTCCATATGCTTATTTTTTTCTTTTATACATATCCATAGTTAGAACTTGACCTGCTTCACAATAAAAATATTCAAGAGATTTCTTACACCCTTCTCTTGAAATTATGTAAAAGAGAGAGAGAGACACACACACAGAGAGAGAGAGGGGTAGGTGTGGAGGGAGATGCGAAGAGATAGGAAGAGTCATGGAGGGAGATGGGGAGAGAGAGAGAGAGAGAGAGGGGGGGGGGATGACTGGATAGAGGGGAGTGGAGATGAAGAGAGAGTACATGAGCGATTAGAGAGAGGGAGACATACATTCAAAGAGAGAAGAGAGAGAGTATGCTTGCCATTTTTGGGCAAGATCGCCAAAATATGCTCACCAAAAAACATCCCCCCTTCTCTAATGAGTAGCTCACCTAGGTGGGCGTAGCTGATGTAATTGCCCCTTGATTGCCTCAGGCTCCCCAAGGTGGTGCTTGTCTAGAAAGGTGACTTGGAAATAGAAATTCCAATGGTACCATGGCTTCCAAACTGAGGTTTGTAGTTACTTTATAAGATGTGCAATAAGCCTAGAGTGCAGCATGCAGCTTGGTATCCCAATCCTTGTGATCTGTACTCACCCTCTTTGTTTATTGGTTGACTCTGCCTACCCATTACACCGAGGATAGTTACAACTCGATGCATGACCATGAACTCCTTGGTCACTAGGTCAACATTTTCATTAATGAATGAGTTTCTTTATCATCATTGACAAACTCAATTGGACAACTATGCCTACAAATGATATTTTCAAAAAGGAACTTGGTTGTGCTACAAGCCAAGTTTTCTTTGTGTGCTTTGGCCTTGCCCCACTTGGAGGCATAATCATAGCAAAAATAATGTATTTGTTATGTGTGTATTATGCCACAATTTTGAAAGGACCCAATAAATCCAAGCCCCAATGTTGAAAGGCTTTCCAAGGATGGCTTGGTTGAAGAGGCATGTGATGTTGGGGAAGCAGGCAACATGTTCTTTGGCAATCATCATAGTGAAAACAATAGGCATGTGCATCTCGAAAAAATCTCCTCCACCATAACATGGCTTGAATGACTTTTTGAGACATGAGATTGCCACTAAAATGACCTCCTTCAAGCCCACCAGCATGTGCCTCAATCAATATCATGGCTTGTTCAAGGACCCAATGTTGCAAGGTACCATTTGCACCTTGGCAATATAACTGGCATTTGTTTGCGAAACTTGACCTGCGATGACAAGTATTTGAAGCATTTCATCTATTTGATATCAAAGAAATACACAGCTAAAAATGAGTATTGGGCAGCTCGGTTGATACCCTTGGTGACAAACAATTTGCTCTAACATGAGATTTATCGAGTTTGTGAATAATTTTAAAATTTAAATTCTATAGCAAGACCATCCATCACCCCAAGCATCCTTGAATCACTGTTTTGCTAACCAAATATAGCAATGCTTGGTGGTCTAGATAGAAAATGAACGGGCACTAAGAAGATAGTATCTAAACTTATAAGACACTGTAGACCATGCCGAGAGCTTCTCGCTTAGTAGTGCTATAATTGCACTTGGGTGGTGTCATCAACCGACTTGCATACTATACTAGATAATCCAATCCCCCATCTAGTTGTGCTAATCTAATGCCAAGTGCATAACTAATTGCATCAACATGGGCATGAAAAATCACATCCCACCTAGGTTGTCAAAGAATCTATGTCTCAGTTACTCATTTCTTCAGTTCATGGGACCCTACTTATAGCTACTTGGTCCACTACAACTTGGTATCCTTTTTTGTCATCTCATATAAGGGTGCTGCAACCTTGGCAAAGTCTTTCTCACAAATCTTCCATAGAAGCTAATGAATGCCAACAAAAATCTAAGCTGAGCTAGATTCTCTGTCTTAGGCATTCTTTCAATGGCCCTAATCTTTCTTGGCTCATTTTGAATCCCTTCTTGAGAGATTACATGATCAAGTAACACACCAACCCATATAGAAAAAACACTCTTAGTCGGGTATAGGGATATTCTTGATTGCCTGCACCTATCAAAGTCTTTCCTAAGGTAGACAAGATAATGGAAACTAACAAGTAAACACATAATCATTTATGTGAATGGCAATGACATTGATCAGATAATCCAAAAAGTTTCTACCATGAATCTCTAAAATGTAGATGGTGCATTATGTAGCCAAATGGCATGACTGTAGTTCCATGAGCATGTCAATTATGCCAGAATTTGCACCCATAATGCGGGACTTTGTACCCTTGTAAAGTTAAAGGAACTCAATTTGTGATAAATGCAGCTTTGGATTGATCATCAATTGTTGCAATAGAAATTTGATTATACCCACTATAGCCATCCATGAATGCATACAGCTCTTAAACTATAACTTGGTCAAGGATTCTATCCATAAAAGGGGAAAAAATGGATTTGGCACAGTTTAGGCATTCAACTTCTTGTAATTGACCCAAACACGGGGTTTGCCATTTGTCTTAGGCACCACAATGATTGGAAATAACCAATCACTTTGGTCATTGGCATAGATGAACCCTACTCAAATGAGCTGATCAAGTTCAGCTCTCACTTGCTTGTGGCATAATATGCACTCCTCGTATACCAAAGCTATCAAGAATTCTTGGCATATGGTATCAAAGGAATTTGATGCTGGCATATCTTCAAGGGAATTCCCCATAAATCGCAGTAACTCTAGGCAAACACATCTTTATATTGTGAAAATAAGCTTTTGAAAGCTTGGATTTTATCTTTGAATAAATGAGCACTTACCATGACTATGCCTAGCTCCTCAACTGTGCCTAAGTTAAGTTATCGAGTTGGCTCAAGGACCAAATGCTCTATATCGAGGTAGTGATGGCAATCTTGGACTTGGATATCTCACATTCTTCAATCACATCCTAAAGTGAAATGACTCGGATACATGCCCTATTGTTTTACCAATTTCCTTTTATCTTTTGTTTGAGATTAGCTACAGCTAAAATATGTCAATCTCTCCCATAGGCAAAATTTGCATTTACATAAGCTAGGATTCCGACATCTTGAGAGAACTGATATTTGACATCTACGTCTTTGGGCTAGCAATTGCTCGATAATTTGCTTGGATTGGTAAATATTTTAACCTCTATACATCTAGACTTGACTATCATGATCTCATTATCTACTTTGTTGTTTGGCTTCTTAGAGTTGCCTACTACTACAGGAAGAATTCTCTACAATACAGAGCAATCTTCATTAGTTCAACTGCTGTGAGGCTGACTTTCATGTTGCAAAAATTCTCCGACGCTTGCAACATCTTTGGACTCCGGTACTTGTCTTGGGCTAGGACTTGCTTGTCGAAGCTTCACATGGCTCAACAAGTAGTGGGGCCAAAGGTGGGTCAGGCTACAAGTCCACTTTGGGTGCTTTGCCTTTTAGTTCTTTGGTCAACTTGGTTGCCACTGGGGGTTTTTTGTTCTAGTTAATGTCTTTGATCTGTGATGGGCCCTTTTTTGGACTTGCTACTTAACGTCAGGACTTGGTAACTGCATTGACCTCTACCAAATTGGTGGCTTCTATCAGAATGGCTCGGCACTTAGGGTCATAATCTCTTTTTTTTGCATTGTTTCTAAGCATCTTGAGATGCTCTTGCCATAATTTGCATTCAACATTTGTATGATTGTCACCATAAAAACAACAATGAATGTATGATAGATCTTGATTTTTATCTATATCATTCTTGCCTTTCCCTTTACCTTTATCGGACCTCGGTGGACATTCATGTTTAGGCTTAGCTTCCTACGTCACTTTGTGGACATTTGTAGTGCATTTTTTGTCATACAAGCACTCAAAAATCTCATGTTTAAATTTGTTGTAAGTATTGCAATGCTTGGTCCGACCTCATTCGTAGTGTGTCCTTGCCGCCATGAATACCTATTGCACCAATTTTCATTCTGACTAGGATTGCCTCAAGAACCCAATTCTTTCAAAGCCTTCTTCAGCATGGACTTTAACTTATCTGGCTTGGTTGAGGCATCCTCCTCATCACTCTTGTCAGGCTTTTTCTTTGTCTTCTTCTTTGCAAGTCCATTCTTCTCCGGTGCTACTACTTTGTTCAAGAACTACTTCATAAGTCTTAGTTGGATTGACAATCACTAGAGACTGTAGGTCTAATCTAAGTACAACTTGTAATCAATCAAGCATAGAATGACTTGTCATGTGGTGATGTGCTCAACTGATTGATGAGGGCCTGCATTCTCAATACAAAATCCTTAATAGACTCATTATCTTTCAAGTTTAGGTTACTAAGCTTGGTGTGGACATCCTTATTGACCTTTTGTCTGAATCTCCTGAGGAAAGCCTCGGGCATGTGCTGCCAATTCACAAAGTAGCCAATTGGGAATTGGTTGAACCAATGTTGTGCTATTTTGGTTAGAGTGCAAGGGAAGTAATTCATGTAATCCTCCTTGGTTATGGCACCATTTATATGGCATACCTGTAGAAAATTTTGCAAATGGTTATATAGATCTTTGCCATTAGCACCTTTGAATTTCTAGAATTTCCCTTTAATTGACTACCTCTGGTTTGATGGCTACTGGCTCGGGTACCACATCTATTACAAAAGGAATACCCAACTCATCATCAAGGCTCGTTCTGAGCCACTGGATTGATCACCATCCACATAAGAGTGACCTGCATTCACATCAACCATGGGCTGATCTACTTTCTCTTTTCCCTTTCGTGATACTTGCATATCACTATCTACATTGCTTTGAGGAGATTCTCCTGATCTCAATCTGCATGTCCATGGCAAAGTATGTGAACCACTACTGGAGGACACTATAGGTCCACTAATATTTTGTGATTGCTGCTGTGAATTCTATGCAGCATTACCATTTTTCTAGATCGACCGAGTTGAGTGGCCTCGGCCACTCCATTCCATCCCTTTGACCCACAAGTGCCGCAAGACTAGTCAGTGATGGGCTTCTTATTATAAGCCTTTGTGTTCTAACCAAACTTGCATGACTTGTGTCATCTTACTACAGACTGACTCTTTAATTTGTGTCTTCTCACCCTAGTTAGACTTCTAGATTTAGACCTTGCATCATCCAAGCTTCATGACTTGGTTCTTCTTACCATGATTGGGCTTCTAGATTTAGGTCACCCCCCATAGCTGTGCCCGGTTTTCCATCTCCACCCTTTCCAGAATTAGCATTCACACCACCCACAGCAGCTGCGCCGGAATTTCCAACTCCACCCTTTCCAGAATCAGCAATAGTAGCACCACAGACCCCAACATCTACACCAATAGAACCTTGCAAAGACGAGTAGCAGAACGATCAATATGCAGATGAACACCTACAGTCGAAGCAGAATTAGGAAGATTGACAACCTGAGCTTCTTCACCGAACAAATAAATCACAATAGCTTGAGAATCCACAACAACACCACAACCAGTAGCAGAAGTAACAAAACCTGCAAAATAAAACAGCACACAATTAACAAAACAAACATCGATTTCTTATAACAAAGAACCAAAAAACATAAAAAACACAAAACAAATACTGAGCAAATACATGCAAAACAATCATTACCAATCGAAGCATTCTCATTAACTTTTGTAGAAGCTACAACTTTATCTACTTTCTCAGAAAAAACCTTCATATTTTCTTCAAGAACTTTCGGGCAAGTCCTCAGAGCACCGGAATCATCATAAGGCTTCGTAATTATACTCTGAGCAAAAACAACCTTCAGAGCATTGCTTCTATCATACTTCCTATAGCTTGAAACCTGTTTATGACCGGTAACAAGCTGGCCTACTTCCTCAGGAACTTGGCAAAGGCTGAGTCTCATTATAGTTGAAGATCTCACACTCTTATTTGTTCTCTTAACACCACCAACACCAATAGTAGTTAACATAGAATGAACCAGCTTATTCAAAGACTCCTCAGAAACATGATTGCAATGAAACCAAACCTGCAAACACATAGAAAATCAACACACAACCAATCAGGACATATCTATATGGTAAGTAATATACCTCTTCTCTAGATTGAGTGCCCATGGATGGCTTACAAATTTTGCCCTTCATTCCAATCCATGAAATTCATGCTTTAGTGCAAGAGCCTACAGTGATTGGTTATGAGGTGAAGCTCAAAGAAGGGATGTTGACTATCATGTCTAAGAGGAGAAGTTTGATTGAGAAGCCAAAAACATACTCTAGAAGTGGAGACATTGGAAGGTGCTGGAATACTTTCTTTTAATACCATACCCTCATTCTTGATCAGTTCAAGATTAACAATTGTGCAATCCTTTTGAATGGCCAACATATTCTCCTCCTTTAGGGCAACCTGTATGACCTCTACTGCTTGAGATAGAAGTTGTAATCAATGTACCTTCACAAGGGATGTACCTCAATGCCTTGACAAAGACAAGAAGTTCCAAGGTTTATCTTATTGAAGATGCCTCCAATTGGCAAGGAATGTGGCCTCAAGCTAGGAATTGACAAGAGTACTCCACTCAAAATCCTATCTAGGATCATAAGCTTTTTGGATCAAGGCAAGGACTCAGCATGGCATATTGATATGAGCCCTCGTCTTTCTCTTTTGGGTTCTTGGAGGTTGTGGCTCTTTGGAGGAGTGGCGATAAAGTTTCTTCAGTGGGACCCAGGAGAGTGGGAATGGATTGTTGTAAGGAACCAAGAGAAGAGCCGTCCTTTTTTGCTTACACAGTCAGTAATGCTAGGAAGTTCTAGATCAGTTGTAAAGGTTGGAGACCTTCCAGGGCCCCTCATTGGGAGAGTTATCAGGTTTCTACTGATTTGTAGAGAGTCTTCTAGGCTTTCTATTCATGGAGGGATTGCAGTGAACAGGTGGAGGTCTAGATTTGGGCCAAACCCCACTTGTCCTAGGTGCTCGTCTGTTGATGAGTCGATTCATCATTGTCTATGGGATTGTAGGCATGCGAGAGCCATTTGGATGGGAATTGCCAGGGTCCTCAGTACTTTTGCTCTTTCTCGTTTCTTCATGACATGGGGATCAATGGCTTGGATCTCCCTATTAGGGCCTCAGATCTTCTATGAGTGGCAGGATGCTTCTTAGGCCATATTGATTCGACGTCACCTAGTTGAGACTTGCTCTCTTGAGGATGTGCCTATCTCCCGCTATAGACCAGTACATGCTGATGGGGATATAGCTTGGGAGATACTGGCTAGAATCACTGCTTGCCATATTTGGAGGGCTAGATGCACAGAGGCCTTAGACGGATCTCAGGTCCATCCCTAGCACACCATGGCCAGTATTTGGGCTGACACCGTTCACACACTGATTAGCGAGTTGGGCGAGCATGCAGGGTTCTTCCCGGGTAGCCTCAGCTAGGAGGGTTATATTCCTTAGGGAATAGAAGGATTCCCCCTTTTTCTTAAAGACTATAGCAAGGTTGAGGTGGCACTTTCAACCTCAACCTTGGGTTCTTTCCAGCTCATTTTGAGTTTTCTGTTCCTTATCTGAGGGGGGTTTCCTCATGCATAGCATGATGTATTCCGCTTTGAGCTTGCTCATGCGGGTTTTTTCATGCTTAATAGAAGTCTTTTTCATGGGGAAAAAAAAGCACATCTAGCATGCCAATGATGATGAGAGTATGTGGATTAAAAATTAGTGACAACACTTACACATTGCTTCACCATTGCCACACAACCATCATGGCTCAAAGACAACATAATTGTAACTCTTGCTCAAGGGCTCACTTCTTTACTTGGCGAGCACTAGAAGGTTTTTTCATATTCTCAAACCTCATGAAGCCATGTGACTTATTCAAAACCGTTTGATCAACCTTTTACCTGGATGTTTTCTTAAAAATATGTTTTGTTCATTAGAAGCTATACATGAAACAAGATTGTATTCATCATGTCAATTATCATGCACATTGAACACTGGAAGATACACATCAAATGAGATTATATTCATCATGTCAAGCTTTCCTATTCGACTTTCACAAATCTAAAAGCATATTGTTAGTAAAGAACACAACCCATACCACGCATGTCTAGTAGAGTTCAATAGGAATTGTGTGCTTGTTTACATGAGTTCAATAGGATTTGTGTGCATGTGTACATCCGAGGTGGCCAAGCATTGTAGTTTGAACTTTGAAATGTGGATGGGAAAGGCGCAACAATCATAATCTTGTTGTGAAAAGAAAGAGAAAGAGAGAGAGAGAGAGAGAGAGAGAGAGAGACTCCATGGCTTGTTGCTCGTCTCTTTCTCAATCTCGTCTACATTGCAATCAACAACCTCCCTCTCTCTCCCTTGTTTCGCCTATCTCTAACCTTCCATTCTCCCAATCCTGCATCCGCTCACACAACTCACCTCGCTCCCCTTGCTTCCCCCCTCGTTCCTCCGCACTCGACCGCATTAACGACGAGGTTTTCTCTCATCATCCTTCCACATCTTCCACCTCTGCTTTATTGTATCGTGTGAGAAGTTCTACTGAGCCTGTGAGCACTTATGCTCACTTATCTCCTGAATACGGAACCATGAACAATCGTGCCAGATCCATACGCTACCTCAGATGTTGTTCCTTCGCTCAAAAAACCTTTCTGACAGACGTGCTTGCAAAGTAATACACCACTTAAATGAAACTTTAAGAGATGCGTTTCGAGCTGCACGTGAGGCACATTTTGCGGAGGTGTGTCCCAACGCAGGAAGTAACCTTTCGTTGAGAGGCTGCTGACGGCTTTCCCAAACTGGCGATGCAGGAATGGCAAAGACAAAGGCGACTGGAGGGCGAAGAATTAGAGAGATTACGAGAGATTGAAAGGAAAGAAGAGGCAGAAAAGACAGAGAATTACCGTCAAATTAGCCAAAAATTAGAAGGTTATTCCGCAGAAGCTATAAAAGAAGCTAAAGCTTTTGTCTCAGATTTGATCAAATCTGGAGAAGCTATAGAGGAGGTGAAAAAATCCCCGACAACTTATTTTTTCGCGTTCTGCTGGATTTTAGCAAGTGAACGATGTGTGAATTTTACGGTTTTCATTTTAAAGATGTTCCATTACATTGCTTCTTTTTTCTCCAGAAAGATTACGTTGCTTTTAAACCTCCAGTCGATTACGTTCCGTATAGATGGCGTACCATCTCGACGGAAGTTAGATTGTATCAGCCATATAGCAAGTACAAATTTAGCGGAACAAAGCAGTGTAGTTATTTTAGGGAATCAGTAATCCCAAGTCATTCACATAGTGGGCTCGTCAAATTCTGAAAGCAATGAAGAAGGCTTAGTTTGGTCGAGAGGGTTCTCCAAGACTAGGAGGTGTCGAAATGCCAGAAAACACATCCCCTGCATTTGTAACAGTAGCTATATTCTAGGACTTGCACCTTGTTCTCAAGTGTTTTGCTTTAAAACTGGATTGAAGATCCATGGAGCCCTATGTTCTCTTTGGTATAGGGGGTAATAATTAATCTCAAAATACTCTTTTTGTTAGAAAAGTGACCTCTCACAGTTAGCTCCGGAATTACATGTGGAAGTGTTCACTGTGGAATCAATACTTCATCGAGTGTGTGTACTTCACAACCTTCATGTGTATGTGCAGGCTAGCAAATAGACAATGCTCAGAGACAAATATAGAAGCAACACTTTATATTTCCGCCCGTCCACAAATTGGACAAGATACAATACGAAAAGGTTCTCCTGCTAAATGCCTAGCGCCTCTAGATCTCTGATGGACTCTTTCTCCAAAGGATTCCTCCACCTTGTTGTCTGGAAACCAGCCTAGGTGGGCAGAACCTTCTAGCTCAGTTTGCAACTCCTCTGGGCCTCCTCCACCTTCTTCTGGGAATAGGCCCAAGGAAGAGCTCCTGTCTGCTGTCTATTGGCTTCTCAAGGTGATGTAAAACGAGGCCACAAGGGGCCACCTTTTATAGGCCCAAGGGCCTGCCCAAAAAACTGACCCAGCAGGGGGCTGAACTGACCCCCTTGCTGGCCTACCTGTCTGCTGCAAAACCGCCCCAAAGGGGCACACAAAACTAGGGCCGACTGGCCCATTTTCTCATGCAGGGACCAACCTATAAGTAGGCCTGGTTGGCTGGCTACACCCAGCCCAACCAGCCTGTCTAACTAGGCTGACACCTCTGCTGCTGTCCCCGCCTTCATTGTGCCATGTGGCACTGCTCTGTACAGCACCGTACCCTGTTGACATCACCTGCCAGCTCATCGCCTCTGTTCCAGCCTGGTTCCCCTGCGCAGATCTGCCTCAGCCAATCCCAAACAGCCACATGGCTGCTGCTGTCCTCCATGGTGGCTTTCATCTGCCAGGTTCTTTCTTTGGCTTGCTACCCACATGGCAGCCCCAGGATTTTCTTCTCTCTGGTCCACCCCCCAATGCACACCTCATTTGGGGGCTCACAAGTGGGGAGGTGACCATTCATTTTCCAACACTTTTCGTATCTTAGCTGTATGTATCTCTGCAACTTGTTACCAATGGTTTTATGCAGAATCTTGTACTCATTATGTGCCCTTTCCATACTTCTCGGTCAACTGGTCTCTAATTTGGGTTACCTTTCAAAGCAACTCTTGGTTTTAAGCAGGATGCTCTCAAATAGCATTTGGCCATACCTGGTTTGTGCCCTTCTCTTGAAGTCGTCCCAACTGCAAAATAGCAGCTGAACTTGACTGGGGAATGCCAACAAATGGCCCGTGCCTGCGTGTACCTCCAGATCTTGAATACTACTGGGCCACTGACTATGCTGAACGGCTGGTCCTGTTGGATTGCTGTTGGCTTCACCTTCTCTGGTACTGGAGATGGAAGCTTCTCTTCCATCTGCCTATTGTGCACAACTTTACTGGGGAGAATCGTTTTTCTCTGGTAACCGAACGGTATTTAAGGAAGCTGTGCACAGAGGTGCCATATTCAGGAAAAAGCAGGTAGTAACAGAAAAAAAGTCACTGTTGTATAGAAACCCGTTCTACAATAGAACTTGTAACAAGAAAAACTTGGGAGCTTTGGTAACGAAACAAGAGAAAGGCAGCTAAGAGGAGGGAGCAGAGTGAAAATAAAGAAGGCAAAAGGATCTGAAGGCCATAACGTTGCAGAGCAACACAAAGGGAGCTCGTGGGCAACTTTCATGTTCACTTGAGTCTATTTGGAGGAAAATAATGAGAAAGCGTGAAACAACATAGGGAAGAGAGGGTGGGCTGGTCGTAAGTGAGCCAGAGATGGCTGAAATGAGCATGCAGTCTCAAAGGAGTTTAAAGCAAGTAAAACAAAAAGAGAAGTGCTGCAGCAGACGAGGAGCAGCTGCAGATAAGGAGTAGAGCATCCGGAAAGCAGACGGAGGGGAGGTATAGAGTTGGGCATGAAAAACCACCTGAGGGATTGCAGCAGCGGCTACTAAGGTCACCATACAAATCCAAGCCATCATCAAGAACTTAAATATAATAGGGTCTTTGAAAACCTGGGAAACCTAAAGAGTAGATGTAGCATTAGCGTTTTCGCTATCCCCATTTTGTAGTAGTTCAATACCATCAAAACCCTCTTTCTTCCAAACTCACACAAGACAGAAAAGATGTGCAGCAATACAAATCACACTAACAGAAATGATGTGATGCAGTCAAATAGAAAATAAGCTTTGGGAGCTAGTGGACTCGAGGAATCCAAGGAGGTTAGGCTGAATGTGAGTAACACACAAATTGAAGGCAGGGAAGGAAGAAAGACATTGTAGTAAAAAAGGAAAAAAGAGGAACAGTAGCATGGTGTGAAATTACTTGCTTGAAGGAGCACTCGACTAAAAGCATGGACCTGATGGAAGCAATGTACCTTGAGCCTTAATGTCCGAGATAAGAGTTCAAAGGTATGGGTAAGCATTCTCACAACTTATATAATCATGGGACAAACTGCCAAGGTTTTGGACATCAGCACAAAGCTAACAAAGGCAAAATTTAAACGTAATAAGCAGTACTGTTAGAATAACAACGATCATAATCACCAACATAAGCCAAAGGTGATATGTTATTGTTGTATACAATAGAGAGTGAGGGCTTCTTTGTGGGCGTGCCCGCCCCTGGTGAGGTTAGGGTAAGAGGTGGCCATAACACCTAGGAGATTGGCTAGTTTGGGGCCCAGTTAGGGCACCCAACCTGGTTGGGTCAACTTGACCAGACCTGACCCTGTCAGCCGAGGTTTGTTAGGTTTTTGCGTAGTTCGATGGCTCCCCCATGCATGAGCAAAGATGACAAGCTCAACAGAGCAAATTATGCTCATTGGAGGTTACAACTCACTGGTTTGGTTCATTCACAAGGGGATCTGGAGCTGATTCAGGGGTTCGAAAGGAAACCCCAGCGCCTTACGAACCCAAAGAAGTGGACACAAGATCAGGAGGATGCATTTCTTGAGGAGAGGTTTGGGAAGATCACGACTCAAAGGCACACTCAGTGTTGGTATGCACTACCACATGAGGTCTCTCTCGTTGTCCAAACACTGACCAGTGCGTATGAGTTCTGGTTCAAATTGGAGGATCTCTACGCACGGGACGAGTTGATGTGAGCAGTCACTCTTCAGGGACAGATTTACAGTCTCGAGTGCCCCAGTGGGAGTACAATGCAGTTCTTCCTGATGAAGGATAAGGTCATCCATGACCAGCTTTTGTCCATGGGTGCTGCTCTAACATCACTTCAGTTGTTGGTAGACCAGCTTTTGTCCATGGGTGCTGCTTTAACATCACTTCAGTTGGTAGAGCAACAAGAGCACTCCCCCCCCGAGTATGATATGGTCTTCCAGGCATTGCGGTGTCAAGTCACAACGAATCAGTTGGATTTTGATGACGCATGCTCCCTTTTGCTTGAGGACAAGACGGTTCTGTTATCCCAGGGTAAGAGGTCACTCAAAGTGGTGGCAAGGCCCTTTCATCACCGCACAAGAAAACAAGGAGCAGGTGCTACAAGTGTGGGAAGAGAGGGCATCTGACAAAAGAGTATAGGTCCAAGGATAATCTAAGGACCCAAACACACCATCCGAGTCCTTTACTGACTAGTCAGGTAGTTCCAAGGCAGAAGCGACAGAGAGTGCCCAGAAACACCGGTTAGTACCAGTTTTCTAGCAATAAGGTAGACTTCCCCTATGTGTCACAGCGAGAGAGGGCATGTGGGCGGGAGAGAGGGTTAATTTCAGCTCCTATCTGTTGAAAGTCTGGCAGGCAAGGTAATGTTGGACCAGGTGTGTTCAGGAGTTCATTGTTGGAGGTCGCAGAGACTACAGACTTGTGTTGTTGCAGAGTTTGTTGTTCGAGGTTCCTGTATGTGATGTGTTGAGGGCAACGATATTGGGTGTGATGTGTTCCACAGTCCATAGTACTCCATGGGGAACTCAATGCAGACTACTATGGGAAATCAAAGCCTAGGGGGGTAACTTCTTTGCTGCTTAAGGTGTCATTTTGCTTCGAGGATCCAGGATACCATCTGTTTTCAACGAGGTAAATCTAGTAGTCACGGTACTTGACGGCCCATGGTTGCCTTTTCATCGGTTTGCTTCTTCAGATCATTTTGTACACCATGAGCTGCAGAGAGGGTGTTGGAGTTGATGGTATCTCACGTATACAATAGGAAATGAGGGCTTCTTTGTGGGCGTGCCAGCCCTTGGTGAGTTTAGGATAAGAGCTAGCCATGATTGGACTCTTTTATTTTCTTTGTAGATTTTTGATCTTTAGAACAACAAAAAATTCTAAATTTGTATGATTGGACTTATTCTAGTCTTACAAAGGTATATATAAGAGCTAGCCATGATGCCTAGGAGATTGGCTAGGTTGGGTCCTAGTTAGGGCATCCAACTTGGTCAGGTCAACCCGACTAGACTCGACTCTGGTTGGGTTGGGTCAGCAGCCAACCAGACTGGTTGGCTAGTCTAATCGGCCAATTCTCCAGGGGCGAGGCCTATTTAAGACCCCCCTCTCACATGTGCTGATTCCTCTTCTGGAGCAGCCATGCCTAGACCTCCTCATGGAGGACATTGGCAAGCTTCCATGGATGCTACTGTCATGTAGGATGCTAGTACCATTACCTCCTCTTTAGGAAGAAATTGAAGACCTTGGCTATTTTTAGAGGGCATAGCACTCTTGGCCATCAAAGACACGCTTTGCCTACATACATATTTTATTCGAGCATCTTCTTGCCATACATGTAGCTCTCCGACAGATAGTTGTGTCATAGAAGTCGTTGGAGTGAAATGACTTTACTCTGCTATTGAGCATGGCAGTTTAAGGGATGTGCTTGGATCATGCATTTTGGAGTGATATGCGAGCCACAGTGAAAGCCCTTCAACTGTCTTGCGGATATTTGATATGGAGGGGAGCACTATTAGTCCTGTTACTTTCATTTGTGAGCCTCCCTAGAAGCATGTGAAGCACTCACTGTTGAGGTAAGCGTTTCATGCTTTTGCCTTGTATTACTATTTATAAACTAGAGGTTTTTATTAGTAATATGGGATTCTTAATCTTACGTAATGTGACTTGTCATGCTGAATCGACAATGTAGGCTGCAAGAAATAAGGGATCTTGTTGAGATTAGATGGACATGGATGCGAAGGCCTATCCATGGACATGTTGCATCCATTGTTCAAGTCGCCAGATCTATCCAATAAGGCCACATTGCTTGCAGATAAAGATACATATTTTTCTAGGGTCTACAATGAGTACATGCAGCTGGAGCTTGTCTCAAAGATGACCTAGTATCTAAACGGTGCGGCTGTTTCCTTCTCTCGACCCACTTCGAGAATAAGGAAGATATGTGTGAAACCCATTGAATGGTGGGAGACATACGGCTATTTCACTTTCTAGTTGCGAGCTTGTGCTCTCGGATTTGTCACAGATGGGGATTCGAATTTATAATCTTCAATTGTTTGTGCGATATATTTTTATTGCTCAACATTTATCATCTTACATATTTATAACATGGTTATTGCTTTATGTTGGTCAACTCCAATGTCCATGGCAAGAGGATTGCTCGGCAGGGGCATGTGAGAGGAACTAGAGCTCTTACTCCCTTATTCATATAAAGATAAGAAACAAGTTGACCACGTCGCACGAGCTAGCTTGAGCAACTTGTATACTGTCGTGCCAACTTGAAACTCATCAACAAGTTGAAGACATTGGAAGATCCTATGCAGGTATGGTAAATACTAAAGTTGCAGTTTGAACTTACAAGTTGTAACTTGTCACTTGGCTCTCCAAAGTTGAGATATATCATAGTATGTTTAAGAAAATAGAATACGCAATTTTGCCTTTAGGTTGTAACTATTACCTTCGTACTTAGAACCTGTTTGCAGGTAGATCCCACAATGATTGACACCAATAAGCTACGTGCTTATGCTGATACACATAGCTCCATAGGGAGCTAGAGACCGGGAGCAAAATTTTTTGTCCTTCACCTTCACCTTCATCTGCCAGGTTATTTCTTTGGCTTGCTACCCACATGGCAGCCCATGTGCTGCCCATGTGGCATAGGCTTTTCTTCTTTCTCTGGTCCACCCCCCGATGCACACCTCATTTGGGGGCTCACAAGTGGGGAGGTGACCATTCATTTTTCAACACTTTTTGCATCTTAGCTGTATGTATCTCTGCAACTCGTTACCAATGGTTTTATGCAGAATCGTGTACTCATTATGTACCCTTTCCATACTTCTTGGTCAACTCATCTTTATTCCATACTTCTTGGTCAACTGGTCTTTAATTTGGGCTACCTTTCAAAGCGACTCTTGGTTTTAAGCAGGATGCTCTCAAATAGCATTTGGCCATACCTGGTTTGTGCCCTTCTCTTGAAGTTGTCCCAACTGCAAAATAGCAGCTGAACTCGACTGGAGAATGTCAACAATGTCCTGCGCCTGTGTGTACCTCCAGATCCTGAATACTACTTGGCCACTGTCTATGTTGAACGGCTGGTGACAGCTGGTCCTGTTGGATTGCTGTTGGCTTCACCTTCTCTGGTACTGGAGATGGAAGCTTCTCTTCCGTCTACCTATTGTGCACATCTTTACTGGGGAGAATCGTTTTTCTCTGGTAGATGTTAAGACTCCCCTTTATACCTTGTGAGTTGCACGTGTGGCTCTCTGCATGAGGAATATGGACAAAGCAGTTAGAACCGAAGAGAATTTAAGGAAGCAGTCATTCCTTTGGCATCGTGCACAAAGGTGCCAACTTCTGGAAAAAGCAGGTATTAAAAGAAAGAAAGTCACGGTTGTAAAGACACCTGTTCTACAATAGAACGTAACAAGAAAAACTTGAGAGCTTTGGTAACGAAACAAGAGAAAGGCAGCTAAGAGGAGGGAGGAGAGTAAGGCAAAAGGATCTGAGGGCCATAACGCTGCATAGCAACAAAAAGGGAGGTTGTGGGCAAGTGTCGTGTTTGCCATTCTAGACTAGGAAGCAAAAGACATGCACTTGAGTCCATTTTGAAGAAAAATAATGAGAAAGCGTGAAACAACATAGGGAAGAGAGGGTGGGCTGGTCGTCACTTGTGAGCCAGAGATGGTTTAAATGAGCATGCAGTCTCAAAGGAGTTTAAAGCCAAGTAAAACAAAAAGAGAAGTCTGCAGCAGACAAGGAGCAGCTGCAGATAAGGATTAGAGCATCTGGAAAGCAGACGGAGGGGAGGTATAGAGTTGGGCATGAAAAACCACCTGAGGGATTGCAGCAGCTACCTGGGAAACCTAAAGAGTAGATGTAGCATTAGCATTTTCGCTATCCCCATGTTGTAGTAGCTCAATACCATCAAAACCCTCTTTCTTCCAAACTCACACAAGATAGAAAAGATGTGCACCAATACAAATCACAGTAACAGAAATGATGTGATGTAGTCAAATAGAAAAGGAGCTTTGGGAGCTAGTGGACTCCAAGAATACAGGCTGAATGAGAGTAACACACAAATTGAAGGTAGGGAAGGAAGAAAGACATTGTCAGCAAAAAAGAAAAAAAGATGAACAGTAAGCCATCAGTCCCACATCAGATAGTTGTGGTTGAGTTTGAAGCATCCCCATTACAGCTTGACACAGTTTTTCAGATTATCACATACCTCTATTGAGTTAGGGATTATGGCTCCATCATGGATCAAAGGTTTTGGTGCTCACGCACATGTTGATGGCTTGAGAGCGTGGGACTCTAGAGGGACAGATTGCCCCCCTTTCAAGATAGCATTGAGCCCCCCTTTGTTCTGCTCACATATCGTGTGGCCAACCAAGTTATCCAGGAGGATCTGGGCTTGACCCTCCGCCTGCCTCGAGAGGATCATCGCAGTGATGCCACACCACAGTATATCCTCTCCATTGGCTTAGACATGCTCTGCACTAGTGTTTCTATGATAATGTTCTATTTGTCTTGGGTGTGGATGCCCCCGCTTAGAGGCCCCACTCATTTAGCTTATTGTATCAGGTTTCTCTCTCACTTCAGCTATTAGACATTCTTTAAAGAAACTGTGATAACCAACAAGATATCCGAGACATAATTGGTGTGATTGACTATGCCATGCATGCTGTTTGTTGCCAAGAGTCATTCATATTGGTGTGATTGACCTGTTGATCGTAATGTAGGGAGATTCTACTTGTATATGAGCATGTACTTTCAAAAATAACTTTATACACTTAAATTGACTTCATATTGATATCTCTGGTTGAAGAATATATCCGAGCACCTTATTTACTGTGGAGCTAGCTTTAGTAAAAATGGATGGTTGAGTTTGAAATCTTGGTTCTGACTTGTTTTTCTCAAATAGCCCACTCATATCTCCATCCCTGCTGTTCTGGGGAATATTGACTTAATTGGACTTACAGGAAGATGAGACGGACAGACTTTCTACTGTAAGGTTGGCCCATGTGAAATTGATATGATTTTGTAGGAATTTGTCATGCATGCTATTGTCTGTCCAGTCTTGCACATTGGTTTCATTGAACCATTGATCAATGACCTTATATTATCTCTTATCTTTATGAAGACAATTGTGTGTGGCAAGTTGAATCTGTGTTGTATGGGCGTAGCTTTGTTGGCATTGTCAGTCCAGTCATGCACGTTGGTTTCATTGCCCCATTCACATTGATGACTTTATAGTTTCCTCGACCTATGAAGCCGGTTGTGTGTGACAATTTGAGTGGACGTACTATGGAAGTAGCTTTGATGAAACTTGAGGTTGTTTAATATGGAAAATTTGATTTTAGATTTTGTATCCTTCGCAACTAACCTACTTATATATGTATTGCTACATCTTGGGGCAAGTTGAGTAACATTGATGATTTGCAATTGGAGAAATAGGAGGGGGACAGCTCTTGTATTGTAAGGTTTACCTTTTTTATGCAGTGCATGGAATTGCAGATTATATGACATCACTTAGAGGTGGGAAGCTTCACCGGGAAGCTCATGGAATTTCTGGAATAATTCTGCAGAGGATTGTAGAGGCAGCAGATAATGGAAAACTTACAGTGTTGGTCCTCTTGGTGATACAAAACCGGCTAGAGCTTGCTCGTCATGATGTAAGCTACTTTGACCATTAAGTTATTTTTACAAATTTAAAGCATGATAATTTAACTATCTTGTGATGTCTTGGGGAGTGCTTTTATTCTCCATGGATTCTTTGAAAGGGCAAATTAAATCCTTAGTGTCTCTAGTCCTTGTATGTGTGCATCATTGTCATCATTGGTTGGGACTTGATCAAACTTCCTGTGCTTATCATCAGGATGAAAGGCATGTTGTGCAGGCCCTTGATTTGATGTTCAGGCGGATTGAGGTATGGATCAGTGTTACAGCCCTGTCCCTCCTTTATCTCCAGGACAATTAATGGACACCAAATTAGAAAGGGGAGTGAGCTATGTTTAAAAGGAGAATGAGCTAATTGGTTTGATTCCTGTTTTTTTCTCTCTTGATATCGATATTACAATATCCCAAAGAAGAATAGGTTCCCCCAATTGAAAACTATGCAAAAGCTGCATTACCATATGAAATAGGAAAAAAGCAGTGCTTATTTTTTGATGGCTTTTGATCAACTTGGCCAATGCCTTGTATGCCATATTCTTTTCAAAGCAACCAATCCACAATGGAATAGCAATCTCACCCTTGTCTTTCATTGTGACATATATGATGTGGGCAAAAGGCTTTTGCTGGTTGGGCGCTCTATAAATGATGCATAACACTCTAGGGTTTTAAAGAAGAGTTATTACTATTTGTGGAATTCTCACAAAGGCCATTGTATGGCTGAAGCAACCGATGCATAAGCAACAAAACTAGCATGCTCTTTCCGGATAGCTGCTCTAGTATGGGCTGGCAGAGGAGTATCTTGTTTGTTGTCTTTTAATGTGTCAAGGAGCCAAAAGGGGACCTTTTTGGGCTCCTAGATTTCAGCTCTTTCCTGGTCAAGAGCCCTGTGCAAATGGTCCTGATCAATCTGAGGCATATCAGGGTGAATATCTAGTTGCGCATGTGTCTGCAAATGACCAACAGATGGAGGAGGTACAACTTCGGATGGAACTTCATCATGAGCATCGGACGGAAAAAAAGGCATCAAGCTGTTACAAAGATATTTGGGGCATCAACAACGGGCTGTTTTTGACAGGCCAGCAAAGGCATAGTGGTAGATTCATCAAACTTAACATCTCGACTGACAAAACACTTGCGGGGCTGATATAGCTTATAGCCCTTGCTCTCTGAGCTATACCCAATAAAAATGCACTTGACAGCTTTATCATCCAACTTGGTGTGTGTCTGTTAGGGCACATAAGCATAGGCCAAGCATCCAAAAGTCCTCATGTGAGAAATGCAAGGCTTACGACCTGTCCAAGCCTAATAAGATGTGAGAGTCTGCAATGCCTTTGTGGGACATCTGCTCAAAATGTAATTAGCACACTTGACGGCATCCAACCACAACTTGGTAGGCAAATGTTTGCCTTTCTACATGCACCTGGCCATCTCCATCGCTGACCTATTCTTCCGCTCAGCTACCACGATATTCTGTTGAGGAGTATAAGGCACCGTGCTTTGATGATGTATGTCACGTGAAGCCAAAAAAACAGCAAACTCCTTTGACATGTATTCACCCCCCCTGTTTGTATTAAGGTGAGCAATGTGCAGGCTCATTCTCAGCCAAGGTAATAAAATTCTTGAAGCATGAAGAAACTTCAGATTTGGATTTCAAGGCGAAAATTCAAGTGTACCTGGTGAAGTCATCATTAAAAGTGATAAAATAATAGAATCCCCCAAGAGCTGTAACCCTCATGGGTCTACAAACATCACTATGAAGCGGACAAAGATTGCGTGAGGCAACAACTCTCCCATCTTTGGGACACATAGCACGGTGCATCATACCAAGCAAGCATGGTTCACAAACATGCTTTGAAGGCATATGCATTTTGGGAAGATCAATTAACCATACCATCCTTTTATAACTTCACCAAAGCTCCAAAGTTGAGGTGTCCAAACCTCTCATGCCACAAATGGGTATCTGCCATGGTAGAATCAAGAGCAAAGGCATGTGCATCTGCAAGTGCAGCATCATTCAAATATGCATCAAGTCTATAAAGACCTCTAGTCAATGTGCCAGTCAAGACCATGGTAAAGGCATGTGTAGCATCATACACTGCACACCTTACACCATAAAAAAGAACCTGATAGCCACATGTAGCTATGGCTGAAATAGAAATAAGGTTGCGAATGCCTGGAACATAAAGCACATTCTCTAGAGTGATAATACCACCAGAGACAGAAGTAAGAGCAACTTGCCCAATACCTTTGAGGGTATATGATGCATTATTGGCACATGTGACACTGCCCCGCTTAGATGTATGCTCTAATGAGCTGAATAACTTCCTGCAGGAAGTGATATGCTTGCTAGCACCACTATCAAAAAACCAGGCATCATAAACATCTGAAACTGCCATTCAGGCATCATGAACATCAAGATTATACTGACATGTAACCAAGACATCCCAATGTTGGTCTTGTGCAAAATTAGCTGACTCATGCACTAGAAGACCCAGATATTGCAAGACCAAACTCTTTTTTCTTCTTTTTGATGCAATCCGCTTCCTGCATTCAGAAATATCATGCCCAGGTTTCCTTATCAGCATGGGAATGAGGAGGTTTATCAACTGAAACCTTGTCTTTGCCTTTGTTTTTATGCTGGGCAGCAAAGGCTTGATCACTAGCCATAGAAGCATTGCGATTTGCACAACTTTGCTCCTCTTGAAGAAGAAGAGCAACTAGTTGGTCAAATGAGAAATGGTTGGCATTGCCACCTGCAACCAACCTCAATGTAGTAGCAAAGCCTTGATGAGAATCAGCCAACCCATCAAGGGTATTAGAAACAATCTGGGAATCAAGCATAATCTCATCAATGTTGGCCAATTGCTCTTTCAAATCCTTCACATTACTGAGATAGGCATCCATGTTACCACCCTCTTCAAGCTTCAAGTCCTTCAACTGCTTGCGGGGATAGGAAACCCTCGCCTCATTCCGCACGTGATACAAGGATACAAGCTGATCTCATGCTTGCTTAGTTGTCTTGCAAGACTGGATATGAGGGATAATAACCCGTTTAATTGAAAGAGCAATCAAGGCATGTGCTTTGGCATCACGACCATCCCACTGAATCTGCTCCTATGTAGGAGGCAAAGTACCTGTAATAGTAGATGCAAATGCTCTAGAAGTAGCATTAGAACCATCACCTGAAGACCCATCACCTGAAGTAGTACCAGAGGCGGAATGTGTAGCACTAGAAGCTGCATTATGTGTAGGCCTGGCCTCAGACCTTGAAACAATATGCCATAAATTCTTGGCAACCAAAACATGCCCCATCATGTATGACCACAAGCTTGTCATCAGCCCCAAGCATTCCAAAAAGGTCATCTTTGTTGTTAGCCATTGATGCAAATAGAGAATCAGTATCACAATGGACAAAAGCAAAAAGGAGAGATACAACTCTCAACTGCAAGAACTAGTGACTGCACAAGCCTCAAGGCTTTCAACTGCACAACTATCTTGCTGTACCAAATAAGATGTTGAATGGACAGCAGATATGCAACTTCAAGAGTGCAAGAACCAGTCCCAAATGCTAAAAATGCTGACCTTCAATGCTCCGAAGTGTAGCACCAAGGATCAAATTCCAAAGTCAGTGGAAAAAGTCACCCCAAAATGCTGTAGCAAGCTCCAAATGCCAAAGTCGGCTGATGTGTGTGCTTCAAAAGTTGGCACCCTTCATGAGGCAGCACCAAACTGCTCGGAACTGAAGAGAAATGCTGAGAAACAGCTTCAAATGACTGGCACACACTTTGAGGCAGACCGTACTACTTTAAATGTTGTAAGAACAGATCCGTACTGACAATAAATGCAGCTGTCGTATCCGTACAGGTGTCGTACTGCAATAAATGCTCCTTACAGCAGTCCCTACTGCTGTACGGACCACACGTGCGAATTTATGGAGCAGTCAATGCACTGTACAGGTCTTAAATGCAGGCCAGAAGTCTGTACACAGGCGAATCTATTCCATACAGGGTGTACGGGCCACACCTTGGATGGACAAAAATAGTAGAGCCTAACCCGCCTTCACAGCCACCCTCATCCACGTTTAAAACAGCCCGAACAACACAATCACAAGGCAAAAGGCATTCATTCAACATCAATGTCTCTACTCATCCAATTCATACACTGGCTCCATTTTCCCGGAAGCTAAAGAAACTCAAAAAGAACCCAGTGGATTACACAGCTCAAGACAAGCTCTCCAGCTAACTGAGATCAAGCTCAGAAAACACATAAATGTCCCATGAAACATAAATTAATCTCTGTGAGCATACTCCACAACTACAACTATTCGCTATGCGCAACCACTTAAGGCCTTCACACATCTCATATACAAGCTGTTTGCAATCCACAAGCTCCCCTCAAAATTCTTTGAGGTTGAGGTGAGCCAAGCTCCTGTGTCATAGTTCACAAGCGATTGACGAAGCCTTATGACCAACCAGGGCTCCTCCTCTAAGAAGTGTCATCAAGGCACCCCTTGAGGTTCAGTCCCTCAAACACACAACCAAGATGCGCAACCCAAGCTCTATGTCCAGCCATGTCCCAAAGCAATGGCGATGTAAACTGGCACTCATCTTCTAAAACGTACTGTCCACTCAGCTTGCAACAAAAAACTGGCCATTATGCTTAGCCAACCCATGCTATAGATTAGTGTTCATCGCTTGCCAAGCTAGAAATGGAATCTCCAACTTATCACGGGCCTCCACAGATAGAGGCGCTGTCAGCCGATGTTTCACAATCTCTACTATCGCAGCATCCAATTCCTTTTCGATCGCTCTCTCCTTCATGCACAGATTGCATCTCTACAAGGACCGCTTTCCTCCTTCGTTGCCCATCTCCTTCCACATGACGATAGCTACTCTGCAACTTCACTCTTGCTCATAGAGCTCACGGACTTCTGTTGTTTGAGATCCTCCCAGGAGCCCTCGACCAATGCCATAGCCATCCTTCAAGCTCAGTCCCCTTCACAATAAGAGCAACAGATAACTCCCTTATTGCCTTTCACAGCCACTCTTACACATCCTAGAGCTCATGGAGATCTGCCAAGCCATAGCCAAGAAGCTCTTTGTACACGTAGCAATCGACCTCTTCAGCCCGTATAGTAGGGTCGCCCATCATCTCGGATCTGTCTAGTAGCTCTAGCCCGCATAGTCCGTCCTCCAAGCAAGATCTTCGTCGCTCATCCCTTTAAAAAAAATGGATCTCACACTCCGTCGTTAAGTTCTTCATCCCACATGGTAGAGATCACAGGTCTTATAAACCCAACAGCTTCTAGTGGAGGCAACAGTCGACCCCTAATCAAGAAGCTCACAGTAGAGAGCCATGGCCAAAACTCACGCCAGCTTCTACATGCTCACGTGCCTCCTATAATCAAGCCCAACATTTTCGTTCAAGAGCTCTCCCTCTATCAGCTTGTGTCCCCTTCCAAGCAGCTCACGGTTGTGCCTCTCCAACCAAGCTCCCATCGCCTCTTCTGAGATCCCCTCCCCGTAGTTAAATGCATCCTCCTGCCTTCAGAAAACTCTCCCCTCCTCTTCACGTGATCGGTCACCCTCCAGAGCTCTCCTCGTCTGCGGTCCTCCCATACTCCATAGTTGTCCTCTCCTTCAGCTCAACCCCCATCGCCTGTGGTCCTCTCGCAATCCATAATCAAGACCCCCTGTCTGTTGAGATCCCAACACCTAAATCCAGAACTCCCCCCGAGCTCACCTGGCCTGCAGTCGACGCCACCATCAACCCATGACAGTCCTCTCAGGACGCATCCCCTAGCCGCCTTCTCCCTAGCTCATAGAGCTAGCATCCTAGAAGTGACGCTCTAGCCAAGAAAACTCCCACCCAGGTCACCGTCCGTCCCTGTGTGATTGCCCAGCCCACTTACGCGCAGCTCATGTAATGGCGACGCTTCTCCTCCAGGAGTCTCCCTCCCTGCAGTTGCGACTCCCCGTCTCCTCTGTTCTTGTATTCATCCTCCCGAGTGCCCATGACCTCTCGTCCCCCCGTCTCTGACACTCCCTTCCTTCCTTTCAAAGCTTCCCTTCCCCCCCGCTACGAGCCTCCCTGCTCTATCAAGAAGAGTCCCCTGTTCAGCAACGCGACTCCCCGAACCCTAGGCATACCGATAGGCATTACTGCAATCTCCTTCCTATTGTGCTCACGAAGCTCCCCACCTGCAATTCGCCATCCTCTTCTCGGTCCTTCCTCCCCACAAAGTGTGCAATCTCGTCGCCCCTCAATAGCTTCCTGTTCATGTGTCCATGCTCCCAAGTGCCCACGTACTCCTTCCGGAGTCCTCCTGCAAGCTGTCACCTCCATCTTCCTGCCAGCTCGTTGACGAGGTGCTTCCCTTCCAGCCTTACGTAACATGCATGGCTTCTTTCCTTGTAAATTAGCCACGTCATGCATTTCCTTTTTTACCACTCTTCACCCTTCCCTTCAAACTTTATACCAAGGCAATTAGTGCCTATACTCCAACCTTAGGCACCACCAATACATGCCAAAAGCGCTTAGCACCATATTGCCCATACTAGCACATATGGTGAACACCATCCCGACACAAAGGATCTACAAGACAACCACAACAAAAAAATGCTCATGCCCTCACACAGAAAGAACTCGGGACAACCATGATAGGCGTATGTCATCCCACAACAAAACCCCATCATACTCTGAAAATCATGCTTTGGATTATCTGGTTATCCTTCACTGCACTTCATCATCTCCCAGAGTCCCTGTAGAAGTGTCTTGCATCTCAAGACAATATATCAACAGTGTGGAGTCGGTCATGAGGGTGTCCATAGCTCATTTCCACTACCAACTAGCTATGTACATAGCTATGCACCTGCCTATCAAATGCAACAAGTGAAAAACTTTTTTTCATTTTTATCCACACATCTCTAGCAACCCCTTCTCTTTTGCTGTGACAATTCATGTCCAGCAGCTAAAGAAAAACATCAGCAAACCACTTGGATCAAAAACAAAGCAAGCTTGTACTCTATGCCTCTGCTTTTCTGCTCCCGGATCAAAAGGATAACTTTGAACCCTCCACTGCCAGATATGCATAATCCACCATCCCCCTGGATCAAATGGAATCAACAACACACCAATTTGATGTAGCCACCAGCTCCTTCCATTTACCGACATCTTCACTAAGCCTCCAAGATCCCATAACTTATCCTGCCAAGACATTACACCACTCCACTGGCTATTAGCCATCATACTTATATCATGAGTCTTGCTCCTCTTCTCATGAGTCACATCTTTTGAGGTCACTACCTCACACACAGATCTCACGGGCACAACCAGCTCATAATCTGTGATTAGGGACTTCTCAGCATACCCTATTGCCTCAACCTTGAAAGTTGCAAAACTTAACCCATCACATGAATTATCAAGATCACCGAGGAGCAAACAAACATCCTTCCCACCTGTAGAATGCTCAAACATATCGGCACACTCTTTCTTGTCATTGCCAACCACACATGCAAAATCCACAAGGGTATCATCAAGTAAAGCATCCAGCTGATCATCAACCACACTATCACTACCATCCTGCTCAACATGCATACTGGTGTTTTCATTCTCTTTCGAAGAGATCAATGCTAACATATCATCCAGTGCATCATTAAGAAAGCAATCCAGCTCATCCTCTGAATCACCATCATCCTGTAAACATTGAATCTTAACCTCATCATCCACATCAAAGTTTGCATGCACACAATCAACACTTGCTGGTCCCACCCAAACTAAGTGTTTTAACTGTAGGTCTTTCACTTTATCATCAGTGATAGCTACTTCAGCTTCATCACTATCAAACATGATTGAGCTCTCATCTTCACTGCTAGTTTCACCTCTTTCTTCCTCACTTGCTGAACCTGAAACCTCAGCCTCTTCAGTATGCAACAGTGTCAACCACAAACTGATTGCATTCAGCCATCATAGGCACGTCATCACCACTCAACACTGGAGCATGATCATCATCTACACACACAGACTTATCCTTGGCTGCCATTAATGGGCTCTCAACCTTTCTGCCATTTGTGGCAGCAACCCCTTCTCTCGGGCTCTCCTCTGCCACCTCACACAGATCTAGCTGAGCAACGCCCTCCTCCATAGCAACTGACAAGCGCAACTGACAAGCCTCCATTCATAAGTGTAACGATTTTCAGCCCCCTAATCATCAGGTTCCTTCAATAGTGAAGACAACTGACTCTCTTTCTCTGATGAGATGCTCTCTTCCTCTGTCTCACTCAAAAAATCTATCTCTTCATCTGTGACTGTGTCCTCAGGTTCCTCTTCCAATTCCAGCCTATAGCTCATCACATAACCTGGTACTCTCCTTGCACCAGCTGAACTTCCTTCTCCTCCATCCATAGCCTCTCTGCTGTTATTTTGACCTCTGCTTCTTCCTGCAGTCTCCATCCAATTTAGGCTGAGTGTTTTCATCAGCTCCACAGCTTCATGCAAATCCTTTCTCAGGGAATCATCCTGCACAGGAACAGACACCGGCTCTCTCTTTGCATATGCCTTAATCTTTTCTGGCCTCATGACCAGGGTTTTAGGCTCCTCTTGCATGCCAAGCTGCTTCAGTCTCTTGACTTTCCATTCCTTCTCCCTGGCCACTTTGACTGCATCCTCAAAACTACCAATATTCCTCAGCTCCACCTTCAGACGGAGTGAAGGCTCCAGACCAGCCACAAACCGGTCTCTCTTTATCATCTGCGGGGGTACTTCAGGAATCAAAGCCTCACACCATAGACTCCACAGTCTACCAAACTCTATCAGATACTGATCCACATCCTGACTATCCTTTTGCTGAATTTTGCACAACTCCTTCCATACTTCATTAGGGCTCCTGCATTGTGCAAACCGTGCAAGAAAAGCTGCTCTCACCATTGTATACTCTGGATTTTGTTGCTAAGGATGAGCAGTCCTGAAGGCAGCCACTTGAGTCTGCAACCATGCTTTTGCATCTCCCTGCAAACAATAATTCATGATCTGAAGGGGTTGCCCTATCCTTCATAAGTGCTGTAAATTCCATCTTCTCCACGAATCTCACTGCATCCTCATATGGCATCCCCCAAAACTCTGGGAAGTCCTGTGCCATCTCTCTTAGCTCTTCAACACAACACCTGACTGCACAACTTCACACTTGTAAACTGAAGTGCACAGTCCTCCGTGGAGGCACCAAAACGTGGATGGACAAAAATAGTAGAACCTAACCCGCCTTCACAACCACCCTCATCCACGTTTAAAACAACCCGAACAACACAATCACAAGGCAAAAGGCATTCATTCAACATCAATATCTCTACTCATCCAATTCATACACTGGCTCCATTTTCCCGGAAGCTAAAGAAACTCAAAAAGAACCCAGTGGATTACACAGATCAAGACAAGCTCTCCAACTAACTGAGATCAAGCTCAAAAAACACATAAATGACCCATGAAACATAAATTCATCTCTGTGAGCATACTCCACAACTACAACTATTCGCTATGCACAACCACTTAAGGCCTTCACACATCTCATATACAAGCTGTTTGCAATCCACAAGCTCCCCTCAAAATTCTTTGAGGTTGAGGTGAGCCAAGCTCCCGTGTCATAGTTCACAAGCAATTGACAAAGCCTTATGACCAACCAGGGCTCCTCCTCTAAGATGTGTCATCAAGGCACCCCTTGAGGTTCAGTCCCTCAAACACACAACCAAGATGCGCAACCCAAGCTCTATGTCCAGCCATGTCCCAAAGCAATGGCGATGTAAACTGGCACTCATCTTCTAAAATGTACTGTCCACTCAGCTTGCAACAAAAAACTGGCCATTATGTTTAGCCAACCCATGCTATAGATTAGTGTTCATCGCTTGCCAAGCTAGAAATGGAATCTCCAACTTATCACGGGCCTCCATAGATAGAGGTGCCGTCAGCCCATGTCTCACAATCTCTACTATGGCAGCATCCAATTCCTTTTCGATCGCTCTCTCCTTCATGCATAGATTGCATCTCTACAAGGACCACTTTCCTTCGTTGCCCATCTCCTTCCACATGACGATAGCTACTGTGCAACTTCACTCTTGCTCATAGAGCTCACGGACTTCTGTTGTTTGAGATCCTCCCAGGAGCCCTCGACCAATGCAATAGCCATCCTTCAAGCTCAGTCCCCTTCACAATAAGAGCAATAGATAACTGCCTTATTGCCTTTCACAGCCACTCTTACACATCCTAGAGCTCATGGAGATCTGCCAAGCCATAGCCAAGAAGCTCTTTGTACACGTAGCAATCGACCTCTATAGCCCGTATAGTAGGGTCGCCCATCATCTCGGATCTGTCTAGTAGCTCCAGCCCGCATAGTCCGTCCTCCAAGCAGGATCTCCGTTGCTCATCCCTAAAAAAAAAATGGATCTCACACTCCGTCGTTAAGTTCTTCATCCCGCATGGTAGAGATCACAGGTCTTATAAACCCAACAGCTTCTAGTGGAGGCAACAGTCGACCCCTAATCAAGAAGCTCACAGTAGAGAGCCACGGCCAAAACTCACGCCAGCTTCTACATGCTCACGTGCCTCCTATAATCAAGCTCAACATTTTCGTTCAAGAGGCTCTCCCTCTATCAGCTTGCGTCCCCTTCCAAGAAGCTCATGGTTGTGCCTCTCCAACCAAGCTCCCATCGCCTCTTCTGAGATCCCCTCCCCGTAGTTACATGTATCCTCCTTCCTTCAGAAAACTCTCCCCTCCTCTTCACGTGATCGGTCACCCTCCAAAGCTCTCCTCGTCTGCGGTCCTCCCATACTCCATAGTCGTCCTCTCCTTCAGCTCAACCCCCATCGCCTGTGGTCCTCTCGCAATCCATAATCGAGACCCCCTCTCTGTTGAGATCCCAACCATTAAATTCAGAACTCCCCCCGAGCTCTCCTAGCCTGCAGTCGACGCCACCATCAACCCATGCCAGTCCTCTCAGGACCCATCCCCTAGCCGCCTTCTCCCTAGCTCATAGAGCTAGCATCCTAGAAGTGACGCTCCAGCCAGCAAAACTCCCACCCAGGTCACAGTCCGTCCCTGTGTGATTGTCGAGCCCACTTACGCGCAGCTCATGTAATGGCGACGCTTCTCCTCGAGGAGTCTCCCTCCCTGCAGTTGCGACTCCCCTTCTCTTCTGTTCCTGTGTCCATCCTCCCGAGTGCCCATCACCTCTGATCACTCGTCTCCCCGTCTCTGACACTCCCTTCCTTCCTTTCAAAGCTTCCCTTCCCCCCCGCTACGAGCCTCCTTGCTCTATCAAGAAGAGTCCCCTGTTCAGCAACGCGATTCCCCGAACCCCAGGCATTCCGATAGGCATTACTGCAATCTCCTTCCTATTGTCCTCACGAAGCTCCCCACCTGCAATTCGCCATCCTCTTCTCGGTCCTCCCTCCCCACACAGTGTGCAATCGCGTGGCCCCTCAATAGCTTCATGTTCATGTGTCCGTGCTCCCAAGTGCCCACGTACTCCTTCCGGAATCCTCCTGCAAGCTGTCACCTCCATCTTCCTGCCAGCTCGTCGACGAGGAGCTTCCCTTCCAGCCTTACGTAACATGCATGGCTTCTTTCCTTGTAAATTAGCCACGTCATGCATTTCCTTTTTTACCACTCTTCACCCTTCCCTTCAAACTTTATACCAAGGCAATTAGTGCCTATACTCCAACCTTAGGCACCACCAACACATGCCAAAAGCGCTTAGCACCATATTGCCTATACTACCACATATGGTGAACACCATCCTGACACAGGATCTACAAGACAACCACAACAAAAAAATGCTCATGCCCTCACACAGAAAGAACTCGGGACAACCATGATAGGCGTATGTCATCCCACAACAAAACCCCGTCATACTTTGAATATCATGCTTTGGATTATCTGGTTATCCTTCACTGCACTTCATCATCTCCCAGAGTCCCAGCAGAAGTGTCTTCCATCTCAGGACAATATATCATCAGTGTGGAGTCTGTCATGAGGGTGTCCATAGCTAATTTCCACTACCAACGAGCTATGTACATAGCTATGCACCTGCCTATCAAATGCAACAAGTGAGAAACATTTTTTCATTTTTATGCACACAACGTGCGAGGTTTTTTCTGCAATAAATGCAGTCTAGAGCGTCCGTACAATTCCATACAGGCTGTACGAAATCCGTACAGCTAATTAATGCAGTAGAAAGTGCTCCAAATTGATCCTAAATGTGTCTCCTTCGCGTAAAGGGCTCCAAAATGCAAACTTCACGTGCCAAATGCGAAGTTCTTGCGATGGAAAAGCTTGGAGAGGCCTCAAACACTCACGGGAGTGTGGAAACTAGCAAGACCAGCAGTAATAAGGGCTCGGGAGGTTGCCAAACAGCTTGGGAAAGCTGTCAGTGGTTGGGTGGATGGATTCCCAACTTGCTGTGATACCACTGTTGGCTATGGCAGGAAATGGAAGCTCAGAAATGAGTGATAGAAGACCAAAAACGAGCTGCTGTATTGAAAATGCTGCTACAATGAATGGGGGCTCAAGAGAGCCAATATGACAAAACCCTAGGGCTAAACGCCCTAACTGGACTAAGTGTCCTAACTGACCTAGGTGGTACATGTAATGATTGTACCAATAGTCCTAACTTTCTATAACTAGGCCTACAAGGCACATACCAAGGAATCAGTGGCACCTATGGATAGCCCATAGAATGGCCTACAATTTCCTTCTATTTCAATACATTCATTGGACCTTCTTATTTGTGATGAAAGGAAGGAAAGACACATTATGGGAAAGACAGGCTGATAGCAAAGGAAGGTGGAGATGAGCTAAAGGGAAATGAATCGGGCTCACATTGTAAGGGAAAGGGAATTCATGGGGGTCATGAGGGGTGGGGTCACTACTACTAGTTGTGACACAAATAGACAAAATTATAGTTCATATCTTTGCATGTAAAGGAAAGATAATGTTGATGACGTGGGTGGGCATGCCATAGCATCTAGTTTGTTTTTCCCAAGAAAAAAGTATCTTCTATTAAACACCATTCAAACATTACAAGAGATCTGTTACCTGGAAGGAGTTGAAGGATAACCTTGTTCCTGATCACTGCCTATGGTAACCTTGGAGTATGTGCCAACCACCATTGGGGACTATATAACTGCTGTCTTGTAGCTTGCATCTCTATGTTCCTGATCATTGCCTTTGGTAATATTGGAGTATGTGCCAACAACCAGTGTGGACTATATAACTAGCCCATTCCTCGATTGTTATAACATGAAAGATACCTACAGGCCAAGCCTTGCAAAAATGCCACGTGTCTCCCCGGACCCCTTGGTACCTTGCTCTAGATTGCTGGCATAAATAATATCCAATAGAATGTTGAAGAGCGTGGTCACAAAATGAACAAGCTACCAAATACCCAGTCGTATGTTGACGAGCATGGCCACAAAATGAACATGCTATCTGCTTAATCATCAGGCTGCATCAGACTACCTAGATGTTGGAGGTCATGATCGTGGCAACAATCTTTCAAACATGCTCGGTGTTAGAAAAGTCATTGACCCACTTATGAGCCCCCATATGAGGGAGTCAGGAGACTAGGGAAGGTAGGGTTACCTAGAGCAGGGAGTTGTGCGGAAATCTGGACTTGTTTGGAGGGTTTTTTGCCTAAGAGGATGCAGCAGGGCTGCGATGGACTGGCAGCATGACTACAGGACATCAGAAGACCTGCACAGCTAGGGTCTATTTATAGGCCTGGAAGTAGCAGCAGCAGCAGGTCGGTGAGCTGTTTTATGGTCTTGTAGATGGGGCAGATATGGCTTGTGTCTGCAAACACCAATCGGGTGTTTCATAGACCGGGTTGGCCAGTTTTTGAAGGCTTCTTGCGCTACCTTCTTCCTTATATGAAGGGGAGGTCTTTACACACTCCAGCAAGCAAACACTGAAGCCCCTTTGCAGGCAGTGTGGGCAAAGGAGTTGTTAGAATTATTATTATATTCTAGGCAGTGGCCAATGTAATGTAATAAGTGGGTTAGGGGCACTTTTCCCTCTTAGAGGTTTTTCCCCTTGACCACAGTCTAATCTCTAACTACGGTTAGTGATTAGATAGGGTTTTGTCACTTAGACAAGGAACCCCTCATCTCTTTCATTGTACACACTTTATTCAGTACACTTTGGGAGTGATCTACGTTCAACTCACTCTCTACTTGCTCACTCTTGCTCTTGCTTCCATTTTTCTCACATTTGGTATCAGAGCAGCTCTCCTTTCTGGACCTGCTTCCTGCTGCTACATCAGCTCTTAGCTCTCGCACTTCAGCCCGCTCTAGCCCAAGGTCATCGTTCCGTACAGTCTGTACGACTGTATGGATTCTGTACCGCCGTACGGTTTTGCTCCTGTACTGCCGTTAGGTCCGTACATCGCCACCATTCTGTACTGCAGCGCCAGATCCAGATCGTCGGTACTCCGTACATATGCAATTTGTCCGTACAGGTCGTACACCTACGACAGATCTGTACAGCTGGGTGCACGTGTGAATTGCATGAGCACCATACAACTCTTGCATTCTGTCCGTACCTACTATACACCTCCCGTATCCGCCATTCCGTACAAGTAGTCGTCGTCCGTACATTTGTACGATTTCTGTACAGTCGACCACACTTCTGCCATACGGTTCCATTCGTACAGCTGTACAGTCCGTACTATACGGATTGTTGCAAGTTGTCAGAGGAGAGTACTTGCACAGGGTACTCTGGCAAGGTGCTTGTTGGCAGGGTTTTCTTTGAAGGTGAATCTTGCAGGTGTTTTTTGGCAGGCACATTTATGCATTGAGCCATTGTTTCGCTATGATTTGGGGTATTTGTGGACAGACATTGCAGTAAGTCTGCAAGTGTTGAAGAAATTTGGGGCTTTTGTAATTACACTACAATTTTGTAGTAAAATTTGGGGCTTTTGCAGGCAGAGTGCAAATTGTGCAACATTTCGGGCTTTCAGACCATTTGCCCTCTTTTGTATGCAATTTTCCACAAGAAATTGGCTTTTGCATTTGGGTTGCAATTTGGCAGTTGAAAGACCATTTTGGAGGTTTGCAAGCAGTTCTGGACTCAGTGTGAGTCAATTTGCAGACTTTTGCCATTCTTTGCAGATTCTATTTGCTGTTTTTTGGGCATTAAGCAGAGCATTTTGGTGCATTACAAGCCTTTGATAGGCTGTGACAATATTTGTCACCGTGGGAAGATTTTCTTTGGCAGATTTTACTTGTGCATTTTGCATCCCAGGAAGGGATTTTACTTGTTCAGTTTGCTGTATTTCTGAGTTTATCTGGCAAAAATGGCTCAGAACAACCCCAATGAGGTGTTCGGAGTCCTCACACTGGACGATAAGTTGGATGGCACCAACTACTCCTTGTGGAGTTTTATGGTTCGCAATATCTTGGTTGGCAGACATTTTTGGGGTTATGTCAATGGAGATGAATCAAGAACAGATACAATGGCCACAATTGTCACTCCTACAGCTGGAGGCAGGGGTAGAGGTCAAAATGTAGCACAAGTAGTTGGAGCTGCCGCTCTAGGAGCTCCCACAACAAAAGAGAAAAGATTGGATTCTAGAGATGCATAAGCTCTATCATTGATTTCTCTCTTTGTCAAGAGGTTCATTATACCTCACATTCGGTCATGCAAGACATCAAAGGTAGCTTGGGAGATATTAGAGAGTATGTTTGCAGCAAGAAATGATGCCAGAGTTTCCTTTCTGAAGCGAGAGCTTTCTCATACGCATATGGATGATGGAGATTCCATGAATTCTCACCTCACAAAGCTTCAGGATTTGAGGGAGTAACTAGTGAATATTGATGAAGTCATTCCGGATTCAGAGATGATTACCACCACTCTGAATTCTCTTCCCGAGTCCTATCTTGGTTTCCACACCTCGCTGAATTTGTCATTGAGGGGGGGCAGCAATCCTTTCTCCTTTCATGAGTTGGTAGGACTTCTGTTGCAAGATGAGCAGACACGAAGAAATATGGCAACCCGGGCTGGTAGCATGCCATGCTTTCTAAGTTCAAGCCCAAGGGAAAAGGGCAGCAAAAGCAAGATGCCAATCAGCCCGCACATCAGCATAAAGCTGATTCAGAACAGCCCTCTTATAAGGCTAAGGGTGATGCAGATAAGTAGAAAAAGAAGGGCATTTGTCACTACTGCAAGAAGCCATGTCATTATATTGGTGAATGCAAGAAGCGCATAGCTAAAGAAAAGAAACGGGATTCAGGTATGGCTGTGTCAGATGCATCAGCTCCTCATTCACATGAGGGGGGAGATGTTACAGTCAACTTTGTGGAAGATCACTATGCCTTTCTTTCTAGAAGTACACAATCGGAAGATACCCACGGTGTTGGTTGCATGGCATGGTTTACCTCTATCAGAAGCTACCTGGAAATCCGTATACCAGTTATAGAGAGTGTTCCCTGACTTAATCATCGAGGACGCTGATGCCTAAAGAGGGAAGGAATGTTACGCTCAAGTTGAGGTAACATGACCTTGGAAGGGTCAGTTGACATTTTCCTTTTATGGCCGAACCCCTACGAAATCAAATTGGCATCCTCCTCTAGATTGCTCGCGATGTGCCCACACCATCAGCCCGAGATTCCAGCCAGTTCTCTCCAGCTATGTCGATTGCTCTCTTGCATGCACGATCCATTTCCTAGAACTCTCTAGCAATTGCAATCTCTACGTGCCATCGCCAACTCGCATGCCACCACACATGCAACGTGCATGCCATGCTTCCTTATCCAGATTTGATGATCTGGTTGAGCATGTGTGACAAGAGAGGAGAGAACGGCGTGTCCATGATATACTGGAAGGGAGGGAGTCTATCCATGTGGAGCCCCAATCGCTCAAACCATCTCTCTGTGCGTGCATACCAGCATCTCTGATCACCTGATGTTGATAGTGCCATAGAGGAAGACAATGCTAGCCATGGCAGCCTGCTGCGTCCGGAAGAGTAATCCCCATACTCTTTGACTCGGTACATATATGCGATAACCTGAAATGCAGCATCTAGCTGTAATGGAGATGACCCAAACTCAGCCTGAATGATTTGGTGAGGAATGGATGGCTTACTGCGAATCATCCGTGATAGCATGAGAACCTGTAGTAGCTCCACCCGCGCCCACTCTGTATCCGATAAGTCTGGCCCCCAACTAGGGCTGCCATACATTCCCGCTGGGCGGACCAAGGAGTCAAAGAGCAACCACTTGGTCCGTGGATCCTGGTCTAGCCAATGAAGGGTTAGAATAGAGTTGATTCCAGTATTGTCTTTTTGTCTTTCAGTGATGAGACTCCATCAGTTTACAGATGTATTGGTTTTGGTCTTATAGGCCACTTTGGCCTCTTGTAGACGCTAATATAACCTTGTTTCTTTCTTTCTGTCTCTATCTCTCTCATCTTTGGCCTTTCATAGACGTTAATAAAATTTTCTCTTTCTTTCTTTTAGAGCATGTTTTGATATAATGTATCTTGCCTATATCACAAGAAAACATGATGTAGGGTTGCCATTTAGTGAATGCTGCCTCAAAGTGTAGACTACCCCGTTGGACTGTTGTTAGGATCTCTCTTAATAATGGAGGTAAAATAGTTTCATATTGCAAGACATAAGTCATCCTATCATAGGTTTTACTACTCAAAAGCTTTGCATTTTTTTTTCTCAACCTACATGCCTTAAATAGGACCAGGTGATTGGTTAGACAATTAACACAATCTGCTTTTAGAGTAAGAGCACACGTCTTTGATTTGGTAGATGTTTGTGAGTTGGGATTTAACACTTCACCTATCGGACTTGTAAAAGGCATTGTCTATATTCTAGGCCAATTCTATGAGGTCAGCCATTGAATGATACTTTTAGACTGACTTGGCTATGCTGGGACCAATTGTTATTAGAGCTAGACGTTGGATAAAGGTTTTTTGATCAAGGCTAAAGACAAGAGAAGCTGACAAGATTTAAGCTGAATTTACTACCTTTTTTCATGCTATGAAAGCACTTTCCTTTCCTCATAGACATAGTGAATTATGTGAAATGAGACAGCAACTTTGATATTTACTTGTTTTGCTTGGAATGACTTTTAAAGGGTATCTACAATAACACAATTACTGAAAGCCATTGGTTTTGTATCCCAGGCAGAGATGATGAGAAGGACAGCAAGCCCAGGGCTACAGTTCCTAGATGAGCTGCTCAACTTACACGATGGTTCTAGTCATGATGAGTGGCTTCGGCAGTGCCGCCAATTAATGCTGAAGACCTTTCCAGTTGAAGATCCATTCACAGTCTTTGCACCTCAAGGCTTTGATCTATCATCTGTGAGTTCTCAACAATGGAGTTTCCCACACAAACCAGTCAAAGTTGAAGCAAAAAAGGATGGCATGCTAAATGTGTTATGTCCTTAACCCGTTCAACTACGTTTTCCTCTTACACTAGATGGTATGCACTGCATTGGCTATTCTCTTCATGTGTGGAGGAAACATTATAACATCGGTCTGAGCTGCATAAAAAAAGCGACCTGGTTAGACCAGAAAAGAAACATTCCAATTAGATTTCCACGTTTTTGAACCTATATGCTCTACTTTATTAATGCCCACTGAAATTGGACAAGCCAAGTAGTCAGATGCCAAATTAGGACTCAAACGGTGCAACTTGGCAGGGTTTGGGATGTGTGTGGCTTTAGGCCTGAAGTGATTTAAAAAGGCCACAAGGTGGAAATATCTCGCTGATAGATTTCCTCAACCTTGCACTGTGATAGGGTCTAAAGAATTGTCAGGGAGATTGGGTGAGGCCCCTCTAGAGAGAAGAGCTTGGTAGCTAGTAGTGCTTTTTCATCATTATGTAAACCAAAAATCAGTGAAATACAAAATAGCAGAAGAGTAGGAAAGATAAAGAAAATCACTAAGCTTCGTAAATAGTGCCTGGACTCTTGCTCTATTTTATGTTTTTCTGACGACCCAAATTACTTTGTCATATTACCAGTAACTTCTGCTCTTGTAAGTCCTGCCTGCCATGTTGCTCTTCTTCTCTATTTTTCAAAGTTGTGCTTCACTACATGCTGCTCCCCTTTTGCTCTCTTTCCATATCTTGTTACTCATTTTGCATACATCCTTTCATGTTTGATCAATTGAGCAGAGCAGTCTGCAAGGTACATTGTGGTACCCCACAGATGTGAGTACATCTACGATTCCTACCTGCCCTAGGCATTGGTGTGTGAATTCTCTACCTGCCCTAGGCATTTCCTGAATGGTTCCTATTCCTCTTATGTTGATGGGCATTATCTTCAATGATCACAAAACTTTGCACATGAATTTTTTGAAAAAGGTTCATATATTCACAAAGCTTTATAAGGGTTAGACATCGTGTGGATGGTGGGAAGTGCACATATTCTCATTGAGCCTTTGGTTTAGGTTCGGCTTCCGGAGTTGAGTTTTTCTTTTAGGTTTGGGCTTCCAAAGTTTTCTCAACTAGCAGTATCTAGTCAACTTGTGTCCTAGCTAGACTTCTCTTTTGGAATTTCACAAGTTTTCCATGTTGCTGCAGACATGCTTCCCAACATGACCTGTTTTTTGTAAATTATTTGCCGCCTCCCAATGCATTTTTTAAAGTAAGCCTATGCTCTAATACCGTTTCACCCAAACCTTGAGCCAATGGAAAGTGAGCCTTTGTCCAATGAATACCAGGCCATTGAGACTGTATCATGAGCTTCTTTTCATCTATTGCGATCCTACCAGCAAACACAATGTGCCACAACGGATGTTATGGGCTCAAAGCAAGACAATATTCTTGAAGGTCTAGGATTAAAATAGTCACATACAACTTGTTTTCTTACCCCATATCCTAAGAATGTTGCAAGCACCCAAGAGCCGTTTCAAAAAATTGCCAAACATTCAAAAAATCCATGCATGTGAACGCATGCATACAAGTTGACATTCCATTGCGATAAAGATCACATTTTATTGGTCCCGTTACTTGCAACATCTTTTGCAGTTGGCTACATACTTCTAATTAGGCTCCTCCACACCTTGCTTAATCTACTTGTGTGGGTAGTCAGAGCTTCAAAATTGTCTTTGTGTAACCTTAAGGATCTTCAACATGTGATCATAGAGGTGTTAGGCATAATATCATAGAAATCAATCGATACCCAAGGCTATTGAGAATGTCAGAACTTACTGTAAGAGGGATACAATGGACATAAATTCGGAAAGGAGTTTTCTTATAACAAGATGGATAAAAAGCAGCTTATGTCAAGGTCTCTTAAAATCCCTCATATGTAGGGAAGAATTTTGCACGAAGCTCCATCCCAAGGTTTAGACTAAGCTGCTCAAGGTCTTAACATCTCTCTTCTATGACACTATTAGCATTAGGTGACCAGAGATGCTGATATGCACACAGAGAGAGATGGTTTGAGTGATTGGGGCTCCACATGGTCAGCAGACTCCCTCCCTTCAGTATATCAAGGATGAGTTGTTTTCTCCTCTCTTTTCACACGAGGTCAACCAGATCATCCGCGAGGATCTTTTACAGCTACACACATTCCGGACCTGGTTGGGACTGAGCGCGCTTCCAGTGAAGCTCAGGATCATTGTTTCCATATCACAGATGAGGGTTTCATTGATGCACCAGGATACACGCAGATCCACTTACCCCACTCACTGAGGATCTCTATTGGCAGGTCCGGGTCTCTTCACATAGACTGTGCATTGAGAGTGGCAAGGCTGAGGGTCTACCCCAAGAGAGGCGCATATGTACATTATGTGACACATAGGAGGTCAAGTCAGAGGAGCATTTCATTTTCAGGTGCCCAGTCTACTATGAGATCCAAGGATGCTTCTACTACCTCTTCAGAGACAGTTCTGGGATGTTGTCTCAGTTTCTTTTCCATCCAAACCGGAGATGCTTGGCAGCTTTTATCCATGAGGCAGTTAGGCACCGCGAGCATCTACTTCGGTCTTGGAGATAGGAGCAGACCTCCTTCTTGGTAGACTCTTCTCAAAGCTCGATCGCGGAGTTCTTCCAGCCAGAGCATGTGGATCCCCATACTACGAGGCCTTGATATGATCGAGATCTAGAGCTAGCAATAGACCAGCTCAGACAAAGGATTGACACACATATTACACTTGGGGATATCTCCTCTCTGCGAACTCAGTTGACAGGGGTCACTGTAGCCCTTGTTAGGTGCAGCGCTATGACTAGGAGACGACACTGGACCACGCCCACGAGCAGCCGACAACACTCTATCGCCGACTTCATGCGTCCGTTGTCTCATCCACTTGGATGAACCGATGATGATGATGATGATTATACTGATGTGTAGTCGATCACTTGACATGACTATGTAGTACTTAGCACTAGCTTTTTGTATTCTGCATTGGTGTGGATGATCGTTTAGTAGCTCCACCCTCACAGTTTGTTTGTATCAGGATTCTCACAGTCTCATAGACCCATCGGTCTTCCAAAGACTTTAATAAACTTTCTTTATTCTTTCTTTCTTTCTCACATAATTTTGTGAACATTTTGACTTAAAATATACTGATATTTAAGCATGCATGTCATGTGAGAGTAGTATATACAAATCCTCAAAATCTTTTAAGCTTATAATGTTTCCATTGTCTAACTCTTGCGCATTTATAGCCCCCCCAAGGCCTTCGGATACTTGATCGTAATTGGTATCGATCTCTGTTTATGCTGCGCTCTGGAAGAGGGTCAAGTGGAGTGTGGTTCAAGGATACCTTCCAAGGTTTGCACTAGTCTAAAGTAATGTTAGGTGGGGTGCGATTCAAGGATACTCCTTGTAGGGAAGCAACCCCTACGAATTCTAGTTCATTCTTGACCATATCCATAGGCCTAGATCATGCTAGGGTGGGATAACTTTCATGGTAAGCTGTAAACACAATTAATAGATTAGTATGAACCGCATAGGGAGAGCTAGTGGACTTACCTCCCAACCATAGACTCTATCTGTTGAACCACACCCTCGAGCTTGAGGTCTAGATCCTCTTAGGGCTAATGCAACTTGACGATAGGATCTTATGTCCCATACCATTGGACCTCACTCATAAAAATGACACCATAATGTTCGTTGCTTTAAGGCTGCTCTGCTTGAAGGAGAAACACTGAGATCTTGATGCATAAGAGACATACATTAAAGAAAGCAATGGCACACATCGAGGCCTCCACTATTTATATAGGAGGTGCGCTAACTCCTAGGGCATTATCCTAGGCCACTATCTTTGATGGGATTGTCCTAATTGTCTTGACTAAGATAGTCCTATCGAGTTTATATAGACTTCATTTGTGCTAGCTCAAGTCTCAATCTTAGGGTTATCTTTTCCTTGTCTTATGTAGAATAAGGGATATCAAGTTTCAAAGGCATTTAGTTCATCTACTGACTCTAAATTATCCTTTGCTACTAATTTCTCTTTTAGTCTCTTGACGTGAAAGATGGCGTAAATTTTCACATCTAGAGGAGTTGGTCTTTTTGAATGACTTGGAAAGGTCCACAACACTGAGGTGACAACCTATACAAATTTTCTATTTTTGTTACCTTATTAGGTGTTGGGATTCTAAGATAGGCCATTAGACCTTCTCCTAACATCTAAGGTGACTGAACATGATTTGCATAACATCGTGACTATCATTAGAAGATTCAATATTATCTCTTGCTATCCTGAGCATGTTTAGCTGAGCTAGCTAAATCCTAGTAGATGCCTTTACCTTGATATTTGGAAGACCCACCATCCAAGGTGCACATGGCTGATGACGATTCATTAACATGAAAGGCCTCATTCTATAGTAGCAAATGCTTTACACTATGGTGAGCGAACTCTACTATCACAAGTACCTCTTCCCAATTAGATTATCCCGTCAAGACTAAACCTTCAACATATATTTGATAGGTTGATGACTCTTTTAGTTTGTCCATCTAATTGTGTATGATGGGCTAAATTAATTTAGTATCCAATTTCCTAATCACTTGTTGTTAGAGGTGTCTAGTGAATTTTGGATTGGTGTGACAGACAATTTCATTCTACAACCCATGTAGGCTGAATAGCTTCTCGACAAAGAGTTCAGCAAGGTCTAAGGCCTTCATGTTTTCTCGCTTTGGTGAGTTTTTTGACTACTACCCAAATAGAGACATGACTTGTATTGGTCTTGGGTAAACTAGCAGAAAAATCCATAGAGATACCCTCCCATTATCTTCAGGGATCTCTAAATAATGCAAGAGACCACATTGTTTGAAGTGCTCGGGTTAGCTTAGCATTGTCTACATTTGAGGACACAATCCTTGTCATTATGACTTTATCTTGGCTGATAAAAATCTCTTTTTCCAAGTCATTTGTTCTTTGTATTGTGGTTGATTAACATTGGGACATGAGTAAATATTTTTTTTTTCAAGAAAATTACTTCATTAAGTATGAACGAAAACGGCAAGAGCAAGCTCAAATGCGGGAATACATCAAGCTATGCATGAGGAAAAAACAGCTCAAAAGGAGCTAATAAATAACCAAGGCGGAGGCTGAAAATGCCACCTCAACCTTGAAGGAGGCTCAGAGAAGAAAGGAGATCCTCTCCAAACTCTGAAAAAAGTAACTCTCTTGGCGGTTGGTTGCTCTGGAGGATCCCTGCATGCTTGCCCAGATGGCCATCAGAGTGTGTACTGTGTCGGTCCAAATACTAGCCATAGCTTGGGAAGGGTGAACCTGGGTACCCTCCATCGCCTTTGTACACCTGGCTCTCCAAATATGCCAAGCTGCAATGCTAGCCAGAATTTCCCATGATGTGTCTACTGAGGCATGAGCAGGTCTGAAAGGAGTGAAGGGAACATCGTGAAGGGAACAAGACTCCACTGAGTGGGAACATCCTGAAGGGAACAAGACTCCACTGAGTGTCGCCGTACAATGAGAGGTGGATCTGGATCATGTCCCTCGAAGAACACCTGAGGGCCAGTAAGAGATAACCATGCTACTGAACCCCAGGTCATATAGAAAGGTGCAGTATGAAAGATACTGAAAATCCTAGCAACACCTTTCCAGATCGTCCTCGCCTGTTTGCACTTCCAAAGGCAATGCTGTACTGACTCAACTGCAATGTGGCAACAAGGACAAGTAGGGTCAGCCCCGAACGTGGATCTCCACAAGTTCACTGCAATCCCTCCATGAATAGAAAGCCAAAAGAAAAGAGTGATCTTTCTATTCCTGAGGGATTTCTAGAGCCTACGCCAAAAGTTTTTTTGCACAGCTCTGCGGAAATCTGAAAACGTCCCAATGAGGGGCTCTGGAGGGCGACCAACCTCTACTGCTGAGCTGAAATCTCTTGGCATTTCTGACTGTATAACGAAAGAAGGGGATGCTCTTCTCTCGCGGCCTCTCATCAATCCATTCCCACTCCCCTGGGTCCCACTGCAAGAACCTAATAGGGGAATCACCATATAACCAGAGTCTCCAAGGCCCTAGCACAAGGAGAAGGGGATCAAGGTCAAGAAACCACTGTGAGTCTGTGCCCCACTCCATGAAACTTGCAATCCTGACAGGTTGAAAGGCAACCTCCAAAAGAATATCACCAGAAGATTTGGTAAGTTTGCCTCCCGACTGAACATCAAAGACTAGGGTATCCTCATGTGCATCCTGCAGGGCAATAATCTGTTAAGGAATGCCCGTCCCTGAGAAAGCTCCCCACCAAGTGGACTTTGTGATCGGCATGTCATCTGTGTCTATCCACTCTGTCGGAATGGTTGCCTCTATCTGCTGTATCGTGACTGCACTCCCTTTGAGGTAGCCAATTGCTAAAAGTATCTGATCCCTTGGAAGTCTCCTAAAGGCCTGCCATGCGCCTACAATAGAAGCAGGTCCCCTCTCCCATCTAGACCATTGCATATAGTGTGGCACTCCAAGTGGTCTGTCATGGTCATCCAATATCGAGTCATTCTACATGACTGGATGCGTGTGAACTTCTTCACGAGAGGTGGGTGGAACTCTGCGAAGAGTGATTTTGAAGCTGCCCCAAGCTTTTCGAATAGCAGCCATGAGAGGGGAAGGGGGAGATTTGAGATGGGCTGAAGTAAAGATCTATCCATCCAATCTCCCCCATGAGATGGAGTACAAGATTGAATGATGGGTGAGAAGAAATCTTTCCAGGGCTCCTGTGTTAGAATTATTATTATATTCTAGGCAGTGGTCAATGTAATGTAATAAGTGGGTTAGGGGCACTTTTCCCTCTTAGAGGTTTTTCCCCCTAACCACAGTCTAATTCCTAACTTCGGTTAGTGATTAGATAGGGTTTTGTCACTTAGATAAAACCCCTCATCTCTTGTTTGTACTTCACTTCATTTAGTCCACATTTGGAGTGACCTACGTTCAGCTCACTGTCTTCTTGCTTACTCTTGCTCTCTTCATTGTTTTCTCACATTTGGTATTAGAGCAACTCTCCTTTTCGGACCTGCTCCCAGCTTTCGCACCTGCTCTCAGCTTTCGTCCGTACTTCAGCTTCCGTCCGTACAGCTCCATCGTCAAGCATGTAGTACAACGTCCGTACAACATACAGACTGACAGTCCGTACTGTGACGCCGCACGTGTGAACTTTATTAGCGCCAGCTTGCACATTTCCGTACCCGTCGTCCGTACGAGCATACGGTTTCTATACGATTTCGCTGTACAGTCCGCCAGGTTCTATCCGTACAGCTTTTGTATAGGTACGCTCTATAGTTCCGTACAAGTGCGCTGAGCTATCAGTACAGATTCGGTACATCCATACAAGTGTACAGATTTTGACCGTACAGGCTGCGCCGTACAGTTCTGTACAGCTGCATTCAAACTTACTGACAGTTCCGTACTCTCAGTACGTACAGTTTGAAGGTGAAACATCGTTCACATTTGTTCACTTTGTAGGTGGACTTGGAAAGTTGCATTTTTGCAGGGTTTTCTTTGTAGGAGGATATTGGAAAGAGTTTTGTCAGGCTCTTGTGCATACAACCATTGTTTGGCTTAGTTTTTGGGAGCACATTTGGAGCTTTGGCAGACAAATTGCAAATTTGGGGCTTTCAGTCAATTTGCCCTCTTCTGCTTGCAATTTCACCCCAAAATTTGGGGCTTTTGGTTTTGAACTGCAATTTCAAGCATTTTTGGAGCTTTCAGACCATTTGCCCTCTTTTGTATGCAATTTCCCTGAAGAAATTGGGGCTTTTGGCATTCGGATGCAATTTGGTAGTTGAAAGACCATTTTGGAGGTTTGCAAGCAGTTCTGGACTCAGTGTGAGTCAATTTGCAGACTTTTGCCATTTTTTGCAGATTCCATTTGCTGTTTTTTGGGCATGAGCAGAGCATTGTGGTGCAATACAAGCCTTTGATAGGCTATGACAGTATTTGTCACTATGGGAAGATTTTCTTTGGGAGATTTTACTTGTGCATTTTGATCCCAAGAAGGGATTTTACTTGTTCAGTTTGCTGTATTTCTGAGTTTATCTGGCAAAAATGGCTCAGAACAACCCCAATGAGGTGTTCGGAGTCCTTACAGAGGAGGATAAGTTGGATGGCACCAACTACTCCTTGTGGAGTTTTATGGTTCGCAATATCTTGGTTGGTAGACATCTTTGGGATTATGTCAATGGGGATGAAGCAAGACCAGATACAATGGCCACAATTGTCACTCCAGACCAGATACAGTGGCCACAATTGTCACTCCTACTGTTGGAGGCAGGGGTAGAGGTCAAAATGCAGCACAAGTAGTTGGAGCTGCCGCTCCAGGAGCTCTCCCACAACAGAATAGAAAAGATGGAATTCTAGAGATGCATAAGCTCTATCAGTGATTTCTCTCTTTGTCAAGAGGTTCACTATACCTCACATTCGGTCATGCAAGACATCAAAGGCAGCTTGGGAGATATTAGAGAGTATGTTTGCAGCAAGAAATGATGCCAGAGTTTCCTTTGTGAAGCGAGAGCTTTCTCATACGCATATGGATGAGGGAGATTCCATGAATTCTCACTTCACAAAGCTTCAGGATTTGAGGGAGCAACTGTTGAATATTGATGAAGTCATTCTGGATTCAGAGATGATTACCACCACTCTGAATTCTCTTCTTGAGTCCTATCTCGGTTTTCACACCTCGCTGAATTTGTCATTAAGGGAGGGCAGCAATCCTCTCTCTTCTCACAAGTTGGTAGGACTTCTGTTACAGGAGGAGCAGACACGAAGAAATATGGCAACCCGGGCTGGCGAGCATGCCATGCTTTCCAAGTTTAAGCCCAAAGGAAAAGGGCAGCAAAAGCAAGATGCCAATCAGTCCACACATCAGCATAAAGCTGATTCAGGACAGCCCTCTTATAAGGCTAAGGGTGATGCAGATAAGTAGAAAAAGAAGGGCATTTGTCACTACTGCAAGAAGCCAGGTCATTATATTGGAGAAGGTAAGAAGCGTATAGCTGAAGAGAAGAAAATAGATTCGGGTATGGCTGTGTCAGATGGATTAGCTCCTCATTCACATGATGGGGGAGATGTTACAGCTAACTTTGTGGAAGAGCACTATGCCTTTCTGTCTTGCACTTCAGATTTTTCAATGGGTAGTTCAGATGCTACAGCCACTAATGATGATGACCCTTATGCTTTCTTGACTTGTAGTTATGATCCTTCAAAGGATGCATGCTCTCTCAGTGTCAATGAGACACTAAATACTTGGTATTTTGATAGTGGTTCTTCTAAGCACATCACTTCTAAGAAGAGCCTTTTGCATCTTTGGATCCACCACTTACTAAAAAGAAGGTGACTTGTGCAAATAATTCTTCTTATTCAGTGTGTGGAGTGGGGCACATTATACTCACATCCCCATTGATGGCAGAGATTTCAGAATTTCAGATGTTCTCTATGTGCTAGGCATAAAGAAGAATTTGCTTTCAGTGTCCTCTCTTAATAGAGGAGGATTTCAGGTTGTATTTGATGATGCTAAGTGTGCAGTCAGAGACAGTCAGAGACAAAGAGAATGACTATGCTTTGATGTTGTCTGGCACTTTGTATCGGAGTCTTTTTCAGCTTGATTTTTATGAAAAAAGATCCGATCTTGCATTATCAGTGAGCACTCCCATTGCTGCGATGCAGAATGCGGAGTTATGGCATGCCAGATATGGGCACATGAGCTATGGCAGCTTAATGACACTTCAGAAGCATGCTATGGTTGTTGCACTGCCTCCTTTAGAGTCACCTTCTCCTCATGCATGTGGGGGTTGCATCCTTGGCAAGATGCATAGATTTCCTTTCAAGAAGGATGGTGCAGTAAAAGCTACACGCAAATTACAACTTATTCACAGTGATGTCTGCAGTCCCATGAGAACACCTGCATTTGGGGGTTATGTTTATTATGTTACATTCATAGATGACTTCACCAACTACAATTGGGTCTATGGTCTTAAGGCAAAATCAGAAGTGTTTATGTAGTTCAAACACTTTGTGGCTATGGTTGAGAATGAGACAGGACTCAAGGTGCAGATACTTCGCACAGATCGAGGGGGGGAGTATATGTCTCTTGAGTTTGAGGCATTTTTGAAGGAGAAAGGCATCATGCATCAGCTTACAGTGAGGCTTACACCTCAACAGAATGGCAAAGCTGAGCGCAAGAATCGCACTCTGATGGAGATGGATAGATGCATGCTTACCAGTAAAAAGTTGCCTCACAGGTTTTGGCTTGAAGGCCTTATGTGTGCCAACTATGTTTTAAATCGAGCTCCCACAAAGGCTTTGAAGACAATCACTCCCTATGAGGCATGGCATGGGAGAAAGCCTTCAGTGGATCACTTGAGAGTTTTTGGTTGTGTTGCATATGCCCACGTGTCTGTGGAGTTTCGACACAAGTTGTTAGACAAGGCACTTGAATGCATTTTTGTGGGGTATAGTTCACAAAGCAAAGGCTATCGTCTCTACAATCCTGCTTCACGTAAGATTTTTGTGAGTAGAGATGTTATATTCTTTGAAAATTCAGCACATACACATGCTGAATTTCAGATTCCAGCTTCTTCAGATGATGTTTTTGAGGGGATGCTTCCAAAAGCATTTGGTTCCCCAGCTGAGGTTCATGCTGCAAATCAGAATCTACCACAACCTCCTCCTGATCCACATGCCCCGATTCAACCACTAGTTGATTTAGTACCCCCACAGGGTGTGGATGAAGTTGTCAGGCAAGAGATTCAAGAGATACACGCAGCCAAAACAGTCCCAAATTGGTTGCTATAGACTCTTAGGGAGAGTAGGCTTGAGGCCCCGTTGTCGGGCAGGACTCGTAGTGCAGTAAGGCACGCAGGGGGGGTTCTTTCAGTTGAGACAGCTTATGCAGGGACTCTTCTTGATGAAGAGGAGCTTGATTCTTTTGAAGAAGCAAAGGATAATGTGCATTGGATGCATGCCATGCACAATGAATTGCAGTCCATAGAGAAAAATCAGACTTGGGATGTTGTGGATTTGCCACTAGGTAAGCATGCCATTGGTACTAAGTGGGTTTTCAAGGTGAAAAGGAAGCCCGATGGATCCATTGACAGATACAAGGCAAGGCTGGTTGCCAAAGGCTATGCACAGAAGAAGGGCATAGATTATGAGGAGACTTTTGCTCCTACATCCCGGATGACCACCATACGGTCAATTATTGCAATGGTTGCAAATTTTGTTTGGAATGTCCATCAGCTGGTGTGACGCTAAAAATTGATATTTTTAATTTGGCATTGGTATTGTTTTTCTCTATGTTTGATAAGAGTTTGAGTATCAAGTGATAGCCTAGCGGCTGTCACTTATTTCTATTTTCTATGATATTGTATGGGATTGAGAGGATGAGTGGAATGGATCATTGTAAATACCATAGGTATGAATTATAAATACCTTGGTATGGGGTGAGAGTTATTTGTGTATGGGATATTATGAGTTTTTTAGAAAATAGGAAGAGTGAGTCATATAAAGAGGTGGGCTCATGTCCATGTGTTCCAATAATATAAAAGAGGCCACATGCCAAGCGTGTGGAAGGCATGTGGAGGAGTGTGAAGTCAAGAGGAATCCTTCTAGAACTCCTATGTGGAATAAGGAGGATGTGGACATGTGGAAAAGAGAGGGTCCCTATGGGCTCCATGTGAGGAGACTCTTGACTTTCTCAATATTTTAAGAGTCTTGAGCATCTTTTGATGGGACACATGGCAAGAGTAGCCAAAAAGGACATGGATGGTGACATACGTGCTTATGTGATTGATGGGGAAAGGAATCTACAGGCAGCAATTGTAAATGGGTGAAGGAGGGTAACAAAATCTCTATAAAAGGAGCCCTCCTCTCCCTTGTTCATTAGAATCTCTTCCACCATTAGGCCTCATGTTGCTGTATCTCTAGTCTCCCCAAGCCTCTTCCATGAGCCTTCTCTCCCTCTTGTAGATATTCTCTTATGTAGACTCTTGAGTCCTTCTCTCTCTAGTTTATTCTCTCTCTATGAGTAGTCTTGGAGCTTCCGCTCCCTCTTGTATGTCTGAAACCTCTTCTTCTCCTTTGTGTTTGTAGTATTGAAGTGGATTCTCACTCTATTTGTGATGAAGGTCACTTCAGGTTCTCTCTCTTGAGTGTCTCTTCCCTTTTCTTTCTTTTAAAGCCTTAAAAGTTCTTTTTATTCGGCTGCTCACTGTGCACACATCACTGTGCACACATGGTCCCTCTATTTCCCGAGCCACCATGCAAACTTCTTCCCCTCTTCTAGGCGAAATCTATGAGGGGTGGATCGTTGATGAAGGTGGAGTCTTGAGGGAGCATCCTGCTCAGGCGAAATCAGCTTGGGTGGAGGGTAGTTTTCATGACAGTTTGACCCCTTGTTAGTGTTTTGCTCATAACTTTCTGCTTGTTAGTCCGATTGTAATGAAATTTATATCAGCGCGAAGGTCTCTTCAAGGCGCATGTTCCTATGTACTTAGATCTTGAATCAGATACTGCTGCAAAAAGTTATGAGTCTCTGTGTTTGACAGTCTGTTTTCATGATAGTTTTTACCCCCTTTCAGTAAACTGTCCATATCTCTTCAACCGTCTGTCTGTTTTCAATGAAACTTATATCAGCGCGAAGCCCATCTCAAGGCGCATCTCTTTGTGTGCTTGAATCTCTGATATCATGTCTTTACTGAAAGTTATAGGCCTCTGTGTCTAATGACAGTTCATAGAGTGTTTTGAGCTAAGTATAAGGGTGTCTATGAAGGAGGCGCAATGTTTCCTCGGAATCTACCCATCCGACCCAATCAGCCTCTTCAAACTCATCGATACATATCAGTTCATGTCATGTTGAGCCGCAAGATCTTCTTTCAGCAACGTATCACTCTTCTCTTTGGCACAGACCGGCTCGCTGAGATTATGGCCTCTGCTAATCCTTTCCTTCTCCCTATGCTTGATTACAACATCACTTGGGATGTTACCATCTTCATTCTCATCTAAGAGAGGAAAGTATGGTGTGGTATCTTGGCATAAAAGCTTCTTTCTAATGTCTCATTCTCAATGATAAGTATCTTTGGCAGTCAGTTCGAATGCTGCAGGAAGTGAAGAGGTGCGTGAAGTTTATTACCCCCAACTTCATGAAACATCTTTTGGTGGAGACGCCGGGTACGTTTGGTATTGGATTCATCCCACCTTACTGAACGGTCTCGGGTGTACTTGATTGCATGTTATGCCCAGTATAGGCATGTGTTTTCTGATGTGATAAAGAAGATGCCTGGAAGAACTCCGTTAGAAGAGATTGCAGCCCGTTTAAGAGAACTTGAAGATTGTGAAGGTGATGCTCAAGCTATTCGCACAGTCACCATGATCATATCCTTTATGTTTGCACTTTTGAATATGTTGGTGAATCGACAACGCCGGCAGCAGGCACAATGATAGATTGGGGATTATTCCATGCACTGGCAGCTTGGTGTGAAGAAGAGTTGAGTCTTTGGGTAGTTTTTGACTATAACAATGGAGTGGTGATTCTCAATGCTTTCAACTTCTTTTGCTATGCAAATGATGAAGATTACAATATCTTGAAGCTTTTATGTGCACTTCCTATTGTGAGAAGGGTGATTCTAGAATGCATGTATACACAATGTTTTCATGGTGCTGCTTGGTCACTTATTTTTGAAGATTTTGTTGAGGATCACATTGTGGAGGGTTTTCAACAAGTGGTTATGCATAATCAGTTGGTCTTGGTATACTAAAGCTTTGTGGAATCTTGTTCGGATCTTGTTTGGGATATTATTTGGATCTTGGTGTTTCCTTTTTGTGTTTCATCATGGTGAAGATTCCAGTGTTTCGAGGGACCCAAGGGGAGGACCCGGAGTCTTATCTTCGGGATTTTGTTCGAGGATGCCGGCTTTCTGGATGGTCCATGAAGGATCGGGCGGAGATTTTGCCTGATTTTCTTGAAGGTGTAGCCTTGAGTTGGCATGAGACCTTGCCGGACTCTACCAAGGAGGACTGGGACCAAGTGGTTGTAGCAATGAAGCAGAGATTTGGGGCAGTGGAGTCGCCAAATGCTTTGATGTTGCAGTTGGACCGGTTCTGTCAAGGAGAGGGTGAGTTGGTCTCTGCATTGGCAATCCGATATGAAACTTTATGGACAAAGTATGAAAGGGCAGCTTTGCGAGCTGTGGCATCTGCATCATCGGCCCCTCAAAGTCTCTCAGGGATGGAGCACTTAAAGATGAGCAAATTTGTTATGGCTTTGGAGCCTCGTCTTCGCTCAAAAGTAATGAGTAAAGATCCAACAACATACGTGGAGGTGCTTCGCATTGCGACCAAGAAAGAAGCTTCTCTAAAGATCGAATCCTCTTTTGTGTCTTCAATAGCTTCAACTTCTAAGGTGGAGGTAATGGGCACTCCTCAGGTATCAAAGTCCTCTGAGTTAGATCATAATATCTCCCAATTGATGGCAGAGTTTGCTGATTTGAAATTGCATTTGGTTAATGCACGACAACCTAGAGCACCAAAGAGTGAAGATAGGCCTCGAGATAGGAGTGGGGTCACTTGCTATGAATGTAATGAAAAAGGTCACTATCGCCCCGAGTGTCCTAGATTGAGAAAGAAAGAAGAAAAACAAGTATCCTTGTTAGAAGCTTCTTCAGGGGATGAGGAAAGAGAGGTAATGATGGCTAAACGAGGGCGTGGTAAACCAAAAGAAGAAGAAGAAAGCAAGGAAGAAGTAGATGAGGAACATCAGGAAGAGGAACACCGTAGTAAGAAAAAGAAGGCATCTAGAAGGAGAATTAGCCTCTCAGACTTTCCTTTAGGACAAGGAATTCAAAGCTATGACTTGTTGTCCGACCTTAAAGAAAAGGAAGCTCATATTACCTTTGGTCAATTACTTGCTTTGTCTCCAAAACTACGGAAGGAATGGGGAAAACTAGCAAGCACAAGAGTGTCAAAGAAGAAAAAGAAGAAAAGTGCCATTCCTGTTGTTCAAAAGGTAGATATAGATGCTGGTGATGATGTACGTGTGGTTGATGTGATCATTGATGGTCAAGTGATTTCTAATGTGTACATTGATGGAGGTGTATCGATTAATGTCATGAGTGAGAAGACCATGATTGATGCTGATTTAAAATACTCTAGTACTACCTCTCCTTATCGCATCAAATTGGCTGACAACACTAGGGTTAAGACCTTGGGAGTTGTGAAGAATCTAGAAGTGGATGTATGTGGAATTTCTGTGCCGACTACTTTTCAGGTAATCCCTACCAAGCCAGATGCATGTGCCTATCCATTGATTTTGGGAAAGCCTTGGCTACGCAAGGTGAAGGCTGTTCAAAAGTGGGATACTGGAGAATTGATTTTGCAGGGAAATGATAAGAAGGTGCGCTACAACATCAGAAGCCGCAAGAAGGAAGTTGTCAAGGAGGAGTCTTCAACATCAGAGAGTTCAAGCTCTGACTTAACCGATGAAGAAGAAGAGACAGGGTGTAGCTCCGAGGAGTCCAACTCAGAGGGTGAGGTGGAAGGAGTGGCCTTTGGTCTTTGTCTTGGTGCTGATCGGGATGAGTCAGGAAGGAACAAGGTGGTGGTGCAAGAAGACCCTGTAGAGACACTTCATGTGGAGGATGTGGAGCACATTAAACGACGCCAACACAATGAAGAGCTTCTTGGTGATTCTCTATCAGGTAGTGAGAAGCTCCAGTTACTTAGATATGCTAGATGATTTTCCATGTCTCTTTGCAACAAGCTATTCACAGGTTCGGCTAGTCTCTCTTGTGGAGCACAAGATTGAGTTGAAGCCAGAAAGCAAGCCAGTCGTGCAACGCTTAAAGCGATTGGGGGTGATCCAAGCTGAGGCACTAAAGAAAGAGGTAAGACAACTACTTGAGGTGGGATTCATCTTTCCTGTTGATGATTCAGAATGGATATCTCCTGTAGTTGTCACACGAAAGAAAGGAAATAAGTGGCGAGTTTGTGTGGACTTTCGTCCTTTGAATGCATGCACTAAGAGGGATCATTTTTCTTTGCCATTTCAAGATGAAATACTAGACCAAGTAGCAGGGCATGAGATGTATTCTGTATGTGATGGGTATTCTGGATACTTTCAAATTCGTATTCGGGAGGAAGATCAAAGAAAACATCATTCATCACACCTTGGGGAGTTTTTGCTTACAGAGTGATGTTGGGATATCTCAAGGTGTATGCCTCAGGCACACCTTATGTTTCTATGTGTGAGTGCTAGAGGCACAGTTAGGTGCCCACAAGCACAGTTAGGTGGTGGAAAAGCCACATAGGATGATTGAGTGAATCTAGGAGCAGATTGAGGAGATGATTGTGGAGCTTTGAGGTCATCAGTGATGTCAGTGACCTTGTATGAGGTGCCTACTTAAGGACCTCTTTCTTCTTCATTCTATAAGCAAGTATTCTGAATTTGTGTCAACTCTACTCTTTCCTTTCAGTGTTCCAACATGGTATCAGAGCCCTTTGATCCCCCTTGAGCCCATTTTTGCCACATCATCATCTTCTTCTTCATCTTCTTCTTCCCTATCTTCCTCCTTCTTCCCAAAATCTTAGAGAGCTTGGTTCTCCACCTACAAACGACCATTGCCCAAACCCTCTGAGCTGGAAACTCCTCTAGTATGGGCGAACTTCCACCTGCAAGCAATTGAAGAAAAAACGTCTGTGGTGGCTGCCATTCTCCAAACAGCGAATTTCTTCTGTTGCTCAATACTCCCTGCCTGCTCCGCCATTGCCTGAGCCCTCTTAGGAGTAGATGGGCGACCTCAAGACGAAGATTTTGAGCCATTTTTCAAGTCATTTGGTTCAGTAACGAGGGAGAAATCGTCAAAACTCAGTTTCAGCCTGTAGCAACTCTCCCGGGCAAAAGTGCGCACCATTTCGTCCAACCTCTGTGCTGGACCTTCTCTGGTATATGAGCTTTCTTTTGCTTCAGAAAGCCCTCTTTTCCTTGCTTTGAAGAGTGAGCTACAAGCCCTCCAAGTTCAGCTTTTCATTTTTGACAGTTTTGGACAAGTTTTGAAGATGATGCTACATAAAATGCTACTCTAGCATTTCTGGTCTTTTGAAGTTTTCAATGACTTCATTACAAGTGTTGCTTCAGTTTTGCTTTGATTTGCTAGACCTGGTTGTGATTGGAAAGTGTTTATTTCATCCACTTCTATGAAGCATGCAAAAAGTAGCATCATTGTTTGAAATCTAGTCACTACTATTTGCTACATTAAATGCTTATATTTTGAAGCATTTCAGTTGTTATTCTAAGCCCTGTAAGAGAGAAGACACTACCCAATACTTGGGTTAGAGCCTCTCATGGCTTGCTTATGCAAAATATGTGAAAAGCCAAAACATAAAGCAATGTCTTGTTATGCTACAAAGGATGAAAATGCCAACCTGACTTCCTTGTTGAAGATTGCCAAAACAATGGTTGCCAAAAAGGAAGCAACTACAGAGATCTACCCTCTCATAGAACTTTTATTTGACTCCAAGTACAAGAAAAAGATGAAGGTCAGATACTTAAGATATGCTTCTCTACACAACTATGGAGATGACAAGATAATTGTTCTCTTGAAGGATATGACTTTCAGATCCACTTGTTCTATCATAGTACCATCTTATAAGGCACTAGACACTGCCCATGTGGTAAGACCTTGCCTTGACATGGATATTTTGCCTCCACAAGATGAGGCATCCCATGAAGATTATGCATTTTAAAACATCTCTATGTATGCTCCAGATCTCTCTTTTATGTCAAGGTACTCAGCCTGGATAGTCCTCCAAAATGAATGAAAATAAACTATTGTGTTTTGTGTGTTTTGTAAACACCTCTGGTCACCTTATGATGTAGGCCATGTGTATGTTTTGCTCCATGGTACCTCCTGCAGACATTGTGTGCATGTACATGTAGGAGAGATAACCATTGGAAGGTCTGTTTGTATCCCTTTCTGTTTACCTTACACCCAAGGAAACCCTTGCTAGCATGAGAACCTAGCCATAGATTTATCCTTGACCACCATGAGATGGCATGAGAAACTATGAGACTAGATGTATCCTTGACATAGCCTGAGGCATCTCCTTGAGGGGGGGTTTGTTGGGATATCTCAAGGTGTATGCCTCAGGCACACCTTATGTTTCTATGTGTGAGTGCTAGAGGCACAGTTAGGTGCCCACAAGCACAGTTAGGTGGTGGAAAAGCCACATAGGATGATTGAGTGAATCTAGGAGCAGATTGAGGAGATGATTGTGGAGCTTTGAGGTCATCAGTGATGTCAGTGACCTTGTATGAGGTGCCTACTTAAGGACCTCTTTCTTCTTCATTCTATAAGCAAGTATTCTGAATTTGTGTCAACTCTACTCTTTCCTTTCAGTGTTCCAACAAGTGATGCCTTTTGGTTTGACCAATGCACCAGCTACATTTCAAAGGTTCATGAGTCAAGTCCTGGAGCCTTACTTGGGAAAGTTCATACGGGTGTTTTTGGATGATTTTTGCATTTACTCTCGGCGCATAGATCACATGGAGAAGTTAAAGATGGCCTTAGCTAGGATTGATGAAGCAAAAGGATGTCTAAATCCTAGCAAGTGTCATTTGGCTCAAACAAAAGTAGTCTTGTTAGGGCATATTGTGTCTCAAGAAGGCTTGCAAATGGATCCTGACAAGGTTCAAGCAATCATGGCATTGCCAAGTCCTGAGAGTGTCACGGGTGTTCGCAGAATTCTAGTAAAGAGCAAGTATTATCAACGCTTTTGTGATGATTTCACAGAGATAGTGCATCCCATGAACTTGTTGACAAGAAAAGGAGTTTCTTTCCAATGGGGTGTGGAGCAACAAGAGTCTTTCCAGCTACTTAAGGAGGCCATGAGTAAGGGCCCAATATTGAAGCCCCCTGATTGGTCTCAAGACTTTTATGTAAATCCAAGTGTATCTTTGCATTCAGTTGGTGCTGTATTGCTACAAAAAGGAGAGGCAGGTAGAATGCAACCCATCTATTATGCCAGCCGACAGCTTACAGATGTGGAAACAAGGTATGAAGAAATGGAGCAGCAAGCTCTCTCTTTGGTGTTTTCCGTCAGAAAGTTTCGCTTCTATTTATTACCTCGACCATTTTTCTTCCTTACCTCTCAGTCTATATTAGCATATCTAGTTCGCAAGCCTAATCCTGGGGGGAGATTTGCAAAATGGTTGTCAGAGCTTCAAGAGTTCTCTTTCTCTTTTGTCACTGAAAATACCACTAGGTCCACTATGGCAGATTTGCTCACAGGACGGGAGGATCTAGGAGAAGAAAAGAAATGTAAGGAGAACATTAAAGATGAAAGGGATACACCACCGACAGCTTTTGTTTTGTATTTTGATGGGGCTTTTAGTCCTTCATGCCAACAAGGAGCCGGGGGGATAGTCTTGATGAATCCTGAAGGTCAAGAGGTATGGGCAAGAGGACAAGAGCTTCCAGGTATCACAACTAACAATGCAGCTGAGTATAATGCTTTGATTCTTGGTTTGGAGGGTTGTCTTCAAAGTCAAGTTAAAGAATTGGAAGTAAGAGGAGATTCTCAGCTTATTATAAAGCAAATGCAAGGGCATTACCAGACAAGAAGTCCTCATTTGAAGGAGCTTAATCAAAAGGCTATGGCACTATGTAGTCAGTTTGATTTTTGCAAGTTTGTTCATACAAACAGAAAAGAAAATCAAAGGGCAGATGAGTTAGCTACTCAAGCCATTGTAGTACAAGACCGGGGGGTGGTTTCTTTGGTAGACACTGGATGGCCAGAACTGCAAGATGTTCAGCAATATGTGGAAGAAGGCATGGTTTCTCAAGGGTTAACTCCACAACAGAAGCAGAGATTGGTAAGGAAGGCTTGTCCCTATACTATTGTTGATGACATTCTTTATAAATTGGGAAAAGATAAGGTGCTCCGTCGGGTGGTCCATCCTATGGAGACTAGGAGAATCCTAGAAATGTGTCATGAATGCTCTGGTCATTTTGCTTCAGCAAGCACAGCTAGGAGAATTCTTAATGCAGGATACTTTTGGCCACGCCTCCATAAGGATGTATATGAATGGTGTCGAAGTTGTAAAGTATGCCAAAAGTTTGGAAGGTGACAGTTGATTCCTGGGCCCTTGAAGCCTATTCCAGCATATGGACCATTTGAGAGGTGGGGGTTGGACTTTGTGGGACCACTCCCTCGCTCATCTCAGGGCAAGCATTATTTATTGGTGGCCAGAGATTATGCGACTCGATGTGCAGAGGCCAAGGCCACAGTCAATAGCAAGGCAAGCACAGTTGCAAAATTTCTCTTTGATCAAATTTGTTCACGCTTTGATTGTCCTTTAAACAGACAGACGCATATATAGACGCGTTTATAGACGCAATGATAGACGCACTTTATTATTATTATTTTTAAATTTACAGAATGCATTTTAATTACAATTCCAAATAAAACATTAGAACTCCAAAAAGCAATAAAATTGAAAGCTTAAAAAGTGCTTGTATATACATATAGCACGAAGCTAAGCCACGTCATGTGGCTTCAAGTACAAAAAATAAGGAAGCTAAGCCACATCATGTGGCTTCAAGTACAAAAAATAAGAGGAGTGTATATACAAGAGGCATGAAGCCAAGCCAGTGGCTTTAAGTACAAAAAAGAGTAGCTAGCACTACTTCTATGACTAATCTATGTTCTCCAAGTCCTCGCTCCCTTCCATGCTCCCTTCTCACTCGCTTCTGTGCCTCCTTCCTCGTCTTTCTCATCGTCTTGTGCATGGGCCTGTAAACAAGGGACAACATATATCAATGTATGAAAAATCAAATCTTTACTTATAATTTTGGCATTATTTAATTACTTTCAAATACCTCGAGGGCCGCTCCAGTAGCTCGGGTATACTGCTCCTCAGTAATCAACCCGTCATCATAGAAGTGCCTCCATGTATCTCCTCTGCAATGGTGACGGTGGTAGGCTTCCACAGGACTAGGGTATCTGCCCACGATCTCAAGCTGCAAGACGACACAATTTGCGGAGAGATTAGTACAAAGAAACAACCTCCTAATTAACTACATAAGCAATATAATTTGAGATCGATACTTACAAATTGGGCCTCCCATGATTCAACACCCCCTGCTCCAAAATGCGTGCTTCCATATTCCTCCATCTGGATCCTTCATGCCTCCACGTGCTGTAGACTGGGGTCCTCCCTCGTTGACTTCATTGCTTTCTTCCACTCACGCTTGTGAGCAGTGTGGTGTGGGCCTCTTGGTGGTTGACCTCCCTTAAGCTTGGCAAGCTCTGCTAGTGCCTACCTTCGAAGCGAAGATCTTTTATTGCCAAGTATCGTAACAATCTTTGACTTGGCCCATTTATCTGTGAACTGGCGATTGGGGGGGTTAGGATACCTAGAGCGAACATCAGCGAGGCTCTCATCAGCCAATCTCTTTGGCTGGTCTTTGAAGTGGATAAAGCAGTCTCTGTAATTGTCAGCAATTACAGAGCGCATGAAGGCCATGATGTCCTTCCCCTGCACATCCATCAAGATGCCTCCTGTCTGAGTGATGTCATAGAATATCGTACCATCACCCGGAGGCATGTCTAAATCATCTAAATCATCATTGTTCCCACTGTCACCCCTCCCAAAGCACTGTGCCATGCATCCCCTACCACTCTCCCTACTACTATGCCTGCTACCGTGTAATGTCGAGCTCGTACGCTGGCCACTTGTAGTTGGAGACTGCACGGGACTACGTTGACCACTCGTAGCCTTCTACTGCATCATCACCTGTGTCATGGTCCTAGATAGTACTAAGTGTGCTTCACTACACACACACACACATACACACACAAACATCTGACTGCTACTAGATGCAGACATGCACCTGAGAGCAAGCCCTTGATCACAAATATCCCAACAGCCTTATCATCTAGTTTGCCTCTCATTTGTGAAGGCACATGAATGTAAGCAAAACCTTGGTATTTCTATGATACCAAGCCTCAAATGGAGTTATGGTGTGCTGTACACATGATGGCCTCAGCGAAAACTTGTGATACATATGTTTGCCCCTTACCATGCATCTTTCCATTTCAATCAAGGTCCTATTTTTTCTTTCAGCAACACCATTCATCTCTCTAGTGTATATGGTACAGTGAACTGGGCATGCCATAACTTTGCCTCAATGCATAGCACATATAGCTGCTGTATCAATCATACATGCATCTTGTTCCCTCTTCTCAAAAGAGTCCAAATGATACAAACCATGGTACAATGTTCCTGAAGTGACTATCTTTCCCTATCCCTCACTGTACATTTGTCATCCTCAAAATTTACAGCATAACCTTGCTTTGCAAAAGTGGAAACTGATAACAGATTTTCGTTTATGCTTGGCACATAACACATCTGAAATGCACAAATCTGTACCAGCAGTAGCAATATGAGTTATTTTCCACACCTTTAACTAGATAGGTAGAATTATTAGCACAGGTGACCTTTTTACCGGCTAGAGCAGCAATCAAATACCCCAATGGAGGTGATGTGTCCTGAAGCTCTGCTGTTAAAGTACCATGTGACCTGTTTTTCATTCACATTCAGGGACATGTCGCTCATGTGCTGCATCATAACTGCAAACAAAATAGGCACACTCATCCTGCACAAAGTTTGCTGAGTCATCAGCTTTATTTGCAGCAGCAGTACAAGAATTTACATCCAAAGCTGATTCTTTCTTCTTTCTTTGGCCAATCTCTTCCTGCATTCACTTGTGTAATGACATGGCTTTTCACATCGGTGGTATTTCCCTTTCTTGGGATGCCCTGCATCAACCTTTGCTTTATTTGACTGCTATCCTAAAGCAGCCTTGGACTGAAAAGCACTTGAGTTTCTGTCTTTGCCCTTGCATTGGGCAGTAAATGCTTGATCATTGCCATGCATTGAGGAATATTTATTCTTCCTTGTTTGTTCCTCCAAGAACAAGCTCACTAGTTTTCATATAGTAATGGGTGTGAGAAGTTTCAAAAGTCTGTATCTTCACATTCAGGCATCGGTTTTGCATGGGATTTGTTGCGGCAGATTCATAATTTTGTGTCTTGTATTGTGATTCAGGAATTGCATTTGATCAACAAGATTCAAACATTTGGAAGATAGAATTAAAATTCTATTTGTTTGGTTGCTGCTCCCCGCCTTACATTGCTCAGCTCCCACCCATCTTCCCTTCGCTCAGTCCCCTTCCCTCTCCCTTCATTCTTCCCTAAAACCTCCCAACCGAATAGATTATCAAATTCAGTGGCGGGAAGAGTGGCAATACAGTTGAGGTAAGGCATCACAAAGATTTACAGCGAGCTGTGCAGTGTGATGTAAGGCATTGCGATGCCGTCACAAGTGAGCAGGAGGGAGTGGCTATGGCGGTGGGCCGGAAGGGCAGCAACAGCTTGAGGAAGCTAGAGCCTGAAATGGCTGCGTGAGGACGCAGAGCTAGAAAGGGGCAGCCAAATCTCGCAGGCTGAGTCTCTTTATATGCAGAGCAGGGTGGTGGAACAATCTCTGGAACAATCTGAGAGGGGGGGGGGCACGTGGCAGCTTTTCCTTTCCCCTTAATCTCTCCCCATGCCCCCCTACCCCCATCTTTCACAACTAATACCATTTTTCACCAACTGGGGCCCCCTATTTTCTTAAATTTAAGGGGCTGAGCATTACCCCAAAGACAAAGTCAAAGTAGTGTAAAATGTCACGTAGGTCTCTAGCAGTGATGAAAATGTCCTAGAAATCAGTCCCTTCTCAGGTATCATGTTATGTCCCCTTCAGGACATAATATGAGATGGCACAGTGCACTCGAATGAGGTTAGGTCCTACCACATGACCCATGGGGTCCTTTTGAATTAGTTAACTCTAAAGTTAAGTCTACACTACACCTAGTGTGTGGGCACCCTTAAGCTAGGGACACCTATGGGTGAAATATGACCATGGGCTCATATTTGAGGATCCTATTGGAAGGGACTCTAGGACTCCAGGACCTAGAGCAAGTCTAAGCTTAGTTAATCTCTACACCTAGGCTGGTGGCTGTCTGTAGTATGGTACACAAATACTTGGGAAGGGATGTGGGCTCGGTGCTGGCCTATACTCAGGCTCGGTGGGAGATCCAACGTACTGGATACACGTTTGGGCGGTGAGCTCACCTGTCCCTATGTGGTGCTTGCTAATTATCGCGGTGTTTGCAGGTATGGCTCATATATTGGGAGTTGGTGCTCATCCTTATGGGGTCGATTTCAGAACTAGAGCATTCAGGAATATTTGCATGGTGAATTGGACATGGTTAAAGTGTGTGGTAAACTCATTGTGGCCACGTGGCGAGATTGCATGCAGTTAGCTACGTAGGTATAGCGAGGAGTGAGCTGCCTTCGTTCATGCTCCCCAGTCGGTTCGATGAGTGTCGGGCTCCATGAATTCAGGAAGGTCATCTGACCTCTGGTGCCTTCACAGAGCTGGGCGACATTGCTGGCAAGCATGTGATTGAACGGTTCTCACAAGTGGTTATCTCATGCATTTAGCAATGGAAGTATATCGCCATTCAGTGTGTGTGTGTGTGTGTTGATGATTGAGGTTGAGCCTTTACGACTAGTTGTAGTGTCTCTGTGTAAGAGCAGTAAGCCCGGTAGGGATGAGCTCATTTTGAATAAATATTGTAGTGTTTTGGTTTTGGTTGAAACATTGAATCTTCTCAGCTCACAGTTCTTTCATTTGTTTTATTATTGAATTCATAATTGTAGAATTTCATGTGTGATTGAGAGAGCTCTCAAGCCATCATCATAATATGCAATCTTGGTACACTCAGATATAGACCTAGCTAACCTGCACTTCGAGTCACTGAGTGTTTGGTTCAATTGGTATTAGAGCCACTCTGGCTCTCTTCTTGGAAGGTGACTTTTCTTGCGTTTCCTTTGTGCAAACTCACGGTGGATGCGGTGATTTCTGTTTTGGATTATGCTTATGATTCATGGTTGTTTGCATGCGACATCGTCCCACGAGTGGAGGGACGCTGCACCAAGGCTTCCTTTTGTCTTGGAGATGCGCGTGGGTTTTCATGCCCTCCATGCACATTTGCTGGTCTCTTCTGAGGGAAAAGAACCATGCATTTTGGTGGCTGTGTTGGAAACCTCCCTGCTGGTCAATGGACTCCAACACAGCATTTGAATGGAGTTTGAAACGTGCAGCATGATTGTTCCTATGTTCAGCAAAGCAGTCATCCTTGAATATGTTGATGGACAACTTGGTAGATGGGTATTTGTTGACGTGAACAAGCGATTGGAGGTCCAGAATAGAGGCAATTGATGGGGAGCAATACAGCCACCAATATCTGCCAAACACAGCATAGTTTTCCTGCAGACGTTGTGCAACTCCAATGGAAGCTGTTTAGCACTTACGTACAGCTCCCGAGGTGAAGCGGTGAAGAAAAAACAGTTTTTTCTTTCCTTTTTGATGATTTTTGTCGCCTACCTGCCACGGTCTTTGGTAGTTTGTTACCAGATGTAGCTGAGGGCTGTATGATACTATGCTTCTGGATTACATGCACTTGCATGTGGCTGATTTTCCATGTGGGCAACATGTGGACCTCATGTGGGGTGATTTGTGCTTCATGCGTGCATTGCATGGCTCCTACATGCCCCTTTTTGGCAAGCAGGAGCCATGCATGCAACATGTACAAGCAGAAGTGTCCATGCATGCTATAGGCAACCTTTCCATGTGTGGGTAGCAATGATATGCAGGACTAGAAGTGTCCATGCATAAAAGGAATCGTAATGCATGCTCTTGGATAGATATGCATGATTGGAAAGTAACGGCATGCCTTGATTTGTGGGCCATGTGTGGGCATGCACGCCTAGTGTCAATTGCATGCCCATCTTTTATTTTGCTAGAGGTGGAAAGTGGAGCTCACTTCCACGTTTCTCTAAAAGTGAAACAGATAATTTTTAAGCTTTTTCTTTGTTATTTTGCAATTCGACGGAAATTGACCTTTCTATGCATGATGATAATTTTCTTGTTCTACAATGTACGATGAAGACATAATATTGTCTTTTTCATGTCATGATTATACTCGACATGTGCTGAAAAGGAAGTCTAATTTGTGCATTGAAGATGCAATGAAATACAAGGGATTCTGAAATTCAGTTTAAAATAATCACAATAAACTCCTGAAATCTTGTGAAGCAAGGGTAAAGTGTCAAATCAGCCCATTCCATGGATTTGCAATGTCGTAGTGGACCTACTAGCAGGGGTTGTGAACTCAACCCAGAATGGATTGCCCGTTGCTATGGCTCTGATTTCACACACACACACACACACACAGCCGGAATTTCAGGGAAAGTGTTGACTAAGGGGTCAGCTTTTCCTTCCAAGGATTCAGAAGAGGCAAAAATTCTCCAGCGTCTTTTGACTGAATTTGTAGATGTATTTCCAACTGAGACTCCATATGGTTTATCTGATTCGCGAGGGTTAGACCATAGGGTTGAGTTGCTTTCTGGAGCTCAACCGGTATGTCAGCAGCCTTTCTACCAGATGATCTTGAAGGAGGAAGACGAAGCTGCTCGGCAACTAAGTGAAAATATCTAGCTGGGACATATTCGCCCCAATAAGTCTCCTTGGGGAGAACCAGTGGTATTAGTTGATAAAAAGGATAAGTCCATATGTTTATGCATGAACTATAAAGATCTTAACAAAGTTATTCAGATACGTATGAGGGGAGAAATTTTCCCTAAGGTTGCTTTCTTTGGACGATATTGGCATAATGAGTTTTTGGTTCTATCATTTGGACTTACAAATGCACCAGCCTATTTCTAGCAGATGATGAATGATACCTTTCATCCATATCTGGAAAAGTTTGTGATTCTTTTTTTTGACGACATTCTCATGTATAGTGGAGGTTTAGATGAGCATAAGAAGCACTTGATAATAGTTTTGACTATTTTGAGAGTTGAAACCCTTTATGCTTACTTCCTAAGTGTGAGTTCTTTTTGTCAAGAACTGTTTATTGGGCTATATCAGCACCGTTTAAGGAATCCGTATTGATCTTACCGACCCATTACATGGACAATGAACTTGATGCGTGTTTCAAAACTTGAAGCATACAGTCACCACTGTGCCAATGTTGCATATTATGGATCCTAATAAACCTATGTTTGAAATGAATGCTAACGATTATGTCATTGGGGCAGCCTTATTCCATTATATGCACCCCATAGCTTTTATTAGCTAAAAGCTAACTAGGGCAGAGGTGAGATATCCTACACATGAGCAAGATTTTTGTAATGTGACCCATGCATTGAAGACGTTGTAGCATTATCTATATGGCACCAATTATGTGATGTGTCTAGACGTGTGCCTTTGCATATTGCGATGCTGGTTGCCCTATATTTTGCACATTAGGTGACAAGGAACCTTTTTGTTAGTTTTTACTGCATGAAGTTACATCTCTTGTACCAAGAGAAAACACGTAACATGTGGGAGACGTTCTCTCATTTTTTGACATTGCCTAGTTTCCATCAATGTCATGATACATTGGGGGGTGTGTGCGTGTGTGGTCTTTGTATCGTGTGTGTGTGAAGATGGAGCAGGATGTCTGTACGCCGTCGTTACCTTTTTCCTCTCGACCTTCAAGTCTGATTACTCTCAGCCTTTCCTTGATTCTGTGTTCCAGCCTAGCCCTTCCTCGTTTCATTTTGCTTCTCGTACTTCGTCTCCCATCCCCCCAGTCGTCATGCTCAGTCTCGTCACCGTCAATTCTTCTGTATTTTCGTCTCCAGCTTCCAACCTGGTTGATTTGCCTGCTCTTGTCAAGGTCGCTCCAGAGGCACCATTTACTTTCCAGTCTCCTGTTGCGGCCCAATCTGCTCCACAACAGCTTCTGGGACACTAAAGCGGCTTGCTCACTTTTGTACATCCGCTCAGCATGAAAAGACTCAGAGATTAGTTTTGGCAGTTTTCCTTTGACGTCTAGGCAATTGGATCTCCTTCGTCATTTATGCAAGGAGTCTGTCTTTCAGAATCAAGTCTTGTCTTCATCTATGTGTCGGGTTCTCCTATCTGAATCCTTTCTCCACAGTCTTTCTCAAGGCCAACAACTCGGTATCTGCCTATATTTTATGGGACAAATTATGACAGCACCTATGCTGCGTAAATGGTCCAAAGCAGCCGTTGGAGCAAATAAAATCAACTCCTTTGATTTTCTTGGTAGTTTTTATGATGTTGATTGTGTCGATGTGGAGACACTTTATTAGCTATTTAATATGGCAAGAGTCCACGGAGGTGGTTATTTTGCTTATGTCATGCCTTGGGACCCTCTTTTTGACCCGGCCTAGAATCTCATGCATTATTGTCCTGCGTGGGTCACCCTAAAAGCCTTGCCAGCACCTCTTCTCCCACACATATCTTTAATTGCAGCTCTTTTGGGGAGAGTGTTGCATCTTCCAAAGCGGGATTTTTTGGTCTACAATAGAGATATCCGAATTTGCATTTTGTGGGATATGGAGCAACCTGTACCTTCATGTTTAGATATTGATTATGGTTCGGAGCATCCTCTTCGCATTCCTTTATCTTTTTCTTCCTTTTATAATGCGTGCTACAAGTGTAGACAAATTAGTCATATTGCTCGGAACTGCCCTTTACAATCATGTCAATCAGCCCATGTGAATAGCTCTTTCTCTGTTCCTCAGGCTTCTACTCCTCTTGAGTTAGACAAGATGCAACAATTGAAGACAACAAGAAAAGAAGGGAGACGGGTGCACCCCCCAGGAAAAGAGATCATCTCACTGTCTCCTTCAGCTCCTTTGTCAAATCCGTTCTAGGCTCTATCAATGCCGGATACACTTATGCCTAAAACTCCGCCATCTTCTCGTGTCAATGCTTCCGATTCTCTAAGAGCCCTATTCAGCACAACAGTCCCCTTTAGTTGAAATTGACTTTCAGTGGGCCTCGCTGGCGGTCTAGAGCGGCTATGTTTGTACATCTTCTCGGAATGAAATAAAAGGGTGTGTGTGTCACGGGGACGTGGTGGTGATGGTGAAGTGTCTAAACTAACTGTCATTGAATTTGGCCTAGGGTACTAGGCTAGGGGCCTTTGTTAATGCCCAAAAGGTACCTATGATTTTATGTGCAACAAGTGCAACTCTCAGTGCTATTAGAGTGGTTTCATTTTCTAAGGTCATTGGTTTGGTTCAGTGGGGTCATCCTTTAAAAACTGACCCCCTAGAGATCCTTCAAAATAGGGTCATTAGGGTCATGGTGTGCCATTTGGCCCCCTAGGGGCATTAAAAATCGCACGCCTCATTTTGCTTAGGTGTCTGCTGGTGGCCTATCTGCTTGCCTTGTGTCACCTCTGGAAGCCCTTGGAAGGCCCCGGATCCCTTCCTTGGCTCTCCTTTCTGTTTTGAGACTTCACCCCTACCAGAGCAGCCTCATTCTTTTCATGGCGGATTTCTGCAGCTCTCCCTTTGCTTGCTGAAGTCGATTTTTGAGCTTTCTTCGCGACAGTTCTCTCCCCTTGGTGCCCTCTCTTGTTGGCATGCTTCCGGGACCTGGACGCCTTCATTCTGGGCCACTTTTGAAGCTGTTTTCGACTTTTTTCGCGACAAAAGTTCTCTTTTTCTGAATCTGAAGTCATATTCATGGGCGCCTCTCTTCCAGCTCCTGCCTGGTGCAAGGTGCACTGAAAACGGAGCGCTGAAAACATTGTTCTGGTCGACAAATTCTTGGCTGATCTGCTACAGCTTGCTGGATGCACTTATCTCTGATATTTTCTGGTGTTGGAAGACACTCCTAGACAGCTCTCTCTCCTACTAGAGTTTGCTCTCTGCCTCTCATCCTACTTCTGGAGTTGTTTCATGTTGAAACAGGCTCTTTCTGGCGGCTGAACGAGAATCTTGTAAGAAAATAATACAACGTCTGTGCTCAACAGATAACAGGATCTCGTACGCAAGAGAGAAAACAAGATAGTATGGAGAATAAAAAAATTGATTACTGTAGAACTGATACAATAGATGGCGCTGCCTCCCAACCGTGCGCTCTAGTGAAAGAAGCTTCGATGGCGTGCTGGAAACAGTAGAAGACGGAGGCTGGATGCTAAGGAATCAGGGTTGCTGTAGCCAGTGATGAAATGGGCTTCACGGGCTTGCTCTTATATAGCCACCAGTCGTAGTTGGTTAGGCTCAATTGGGTGACCGACCCAGTCCGCCCAAAACGGTCGACTGGGGGTCGGTCCCGAAATAGGCCACCGACCATACCATAGAACCGGTGCGCAAAACAGAGCAACTAACCTATGGTCTCCGTTCCGCCCAGAGCCATCCAGGATCATTTGAGGCTCCAAACGGGCCCCGCAACCCGAGAGTGGGCTCCCTCGGGAAATGCTCCGTCTACCCTCAGTGCGGTCAGTCAAGGGATGCCTTTCCGCACTTGCATGTAGCCTAGTTGGCGGTGTGCCAACTCTATCTGAAGCCGTCCAGCCATCAGGCCACACATGGCCCCTGTCTAGTGTCCAAACCAGGACCTACCGGATAACCGAGCTACTCAAATGCCTTCTCCTCATATGGGGGGCTTACAAGTAGAGTTAGTTGGCTCCCGCGTAGTTACACGAGAGTGGAGCATTGATATCTAACAAATCTTCCCTTTCTACTCTTTGCTATAGCTATCTTTACTGAGTTCTTGCTAGGTTGGATGCCAGGCCAACGCCGTTGGCCCGGGAGAGGATTGGGGCACTGGTTGTGATACTCTCTTTCTGGGGTTACAGTGGTTGGCCTTGGGCTCGGTAATGGTTTGGAAATGGGTAATGCATTGCTTGGTATGCTGTGAGATTGGCTACTTGTGATTATGCATGTCTACTGAAAGGAACCAAGGTAATAGCACTGGGAGTTGGCCACTAGCACAGCCACGGGTTGGCGTTGTATTGGGTTGCACGTGCGGGTGAGCTCATGAAGGGAGTCCCTTTGTATCTTTGAGTTAACCAGTTTAAATAAATACCGCAAGGGGCGCCAAGTGTTGGGGCCAACAGGTGTCACTCTCTATGTTTCTGAGTAGGGGCATTCTAGCCTTGCTTGTCTTGAATGGTTCCATGATGCTATGCAATGAAGTTCTATGCTTTGAGTTTGGTTTGTGAACAAAGGCAATCAATTAAGTTGGCTGTATTTTCATCATTGTGAGATAGTAGAGACAGATACACTGCCCTTAGTGTTCTAAGGCCGGTTACAGTGGTTCCGTTGCCGGGACCCTCATCAAATCATCCAGAGGAGTCCCTGGGCAGCTTGGATAGAGAAAGCCTTTGCTGATTTTGGTACAGCCATCCATTGCTTTTGGATATGGATAATATTTGGCTTGGTTATGATGCAGACTCAGAGTCAGACTCAGAGTCTGACCAAGAGCCACAGATAAGGGGAGCACACCTCGGAATAAGAGTGCAGAATGCAGCCCATGGAGGGCATAATGTTCAAGCTGATGCAATGGGGCAGCCAGCTCCACAAATGCAAAATCTTGTGGGTACAGTTGCATTGGGTGTTCACCCAAGTGTGCAGGCAAATGCTATGGCAATAATGCAAACACAGATGGCTTGTGTGTTGCAAGTTTTGACTCAGCTCACTCAGAGCTTTGCTGAGAGTGTGCATAATCCAGATTTGATGCCAAGGGCAGAGGCACAACCCATTCAGGGTCCACAGATGCATGTGGGACAGCCACTACCAGAGCCACCGACACCAGTGGTACAGCCACTATCAGAGCCACCTACACCAGTGGTACAGCCACTTGTAGTGCCACAGAGGCAGGGACCAAATGGGAATAAGCATGGTAGCGATGCTCAGAATGTGCAGCAAGGGCAGCAAGCCCAACCACAGTATGTGGTTCAGCCTACACACTTTGGAGGAGGATCCATTTTTCAGGCCATGACCTCACAGCCAGCCCCAAATTCTTTGTATGCTAATGTGGGGATACAGCCTGGATTGCAGGGAGGCAGCCCTATGATGTCACACTCAGCCAATAGCACCTGTGCCTGCAAACCCAGCTGTGGGGGGTGTTCTTCAAGCTCCTGAAGGACCCCAAGGACAGCAGCCCCTTTATTTGCAGCCCCCTAGCTATGATCAGCTGGAGCCCAGGCTCAAGATGAAGGATTACAAGGAAGGGGGGGCAGCAGTGAAGTTTGAGACCTTTAATGGTCATGCAGATAGAATGAAGGCTCTTACTTTCTTGCAGCAATTTGATTTGGCTTTTGCTGGAGGGTACTTCAGAGAGTCTTTGAAAATCAGGAAGGCAGCCACATTCCTTAAGGGAAATGCCATGCAGTGGTGGTCTAACCTTCTCCTTCAGGGCCAAACACCTGCTACATGGGTTGAATTCAAAAAGGCATTCTCAACCGCATGGATCACCACTACTTTTGAAGTGGATGTCATGACTCAGTGGCATAACTTGAATGCTAGGGAATGCAGGAATCTTGAGGATTACAACAAGAAGTTTTGGGATGCGCTTCTACCTGTGAGCTCTTACAGAATAGTCCCTATTTCAGAGCAAGCTGAAAAGTATTGTTGTGGTCTTCCCAAAGAGTTGAGGGACTATTGCACCAAGACACATATTTCCAGCATGTCACAGTTGATAGAGAATGCCAACACAGCTTACTCACTCATGCAGGGCAGAGTCTCAGGTTTGAAGAGCAACTTCAAGGAGGAGCCAAAGAAACCACAGCAAGCTGGAAAAGTCCCTCTTAAATAAAAGTTTGTGGCAGGACAAAGGAGAAAACAGCAACCCTCTTCTCTCACTCTTGAGGAGAGAAACAAGTTGTTTACTGAAGGGAGGTATTTTCTCTGCAAAGAGACGGGTCATAGGGCAGCAGATTGTCCTAACAAGAAGAGGAAAGAACCTGCAGCAACTCGGGCTGACACTAATCAAAGCAGTAGAGAGGACCCCAGAGGCAAGAAGCCCAAGCCAAGTGCTGGCCATATACCTGACATTATTGGGGGTGAGCATGATGAGAAGAAGACAGAGATGTGCAGAGCATGGGGCAAGCTACGGGATCAGCATTGTCTGTACTTCTTTGATTTAGGAGCCAAAGCAGATTTCATTACTCCTGAACTTGCAGCTCAGTTGGGTCTTCGACCAGAGGTAGTTTTCTTGGCATGTGTTCATACTACAGGTGCTTCATTTGCGATTTTGCTGAGATAGCTTCACCTTTACATGCTTTGCAGAAGAAGGCAGTGCCTTTCCGTTGGGGAAAGAAAGAAATTGCAGCATTTAATGAGCTGAAAGAAAAGCTATGCTCAGTTCTTGTCATCATTTTGCCAGACTTGCGAAAGCCTTTTGTTCTTCAATGTGATGCAAGCGGCAATAGTGTTGGAGGAGTACTCATGTAGGAAGGCATGATCATTACACACTTAAGGATGGATTTATGATGATGCATGGAAAGCTATGTGTAACGCAGCCATTGATGCATAAGGTGCTCACTGAAAGTCATGCCCCACCATATGTAGGGCATAAGGGGTATTGAGGCTATAGTCAAAGCAGTGGAGCACTACTTTTATTGGCCTTCGCTACGGAAGGATGTTGAGGCTTATGTCAGGACATGCATCACTGTCAAAAGGTGAAGTATGACAGGCAGAAACAGCCCGGTTTACTTCAGCCTTTGCCTATACTAGATAGACCATGGCAAAGTATCGCCATGGATTTTGTTTTTGATCTCCCTCGCACTCCTTCTGGTCATGATGGCATTTGGACCATAATTTGCAGATTCAGCAAGATGGCTCGTTTCATTCCAATAAGGAAGAAGATTACTTCAGAATCTAGAGCAGATGGCAAAGGAGTTCTTAAAATCTGTTTTCAAGTATCATGAGATGCTTGAGTCTATTTTGAGCGATAGAGATCCACGGATGACCAGCATGTTCTGGAGAGGTTTGTTTGAAGACATGGGAACCTCACTGTTGTTTTCATCTTCTTATCATCCACAGTTTGAGGGTCAATCACAGAAGAGGCAAATTCTACAGCTTTGGATTTGCTCCGATGCTATGTGTCTGAGCACAAAACAAAGTGGGAACAGTACTTGCCACTGATTGAGTATGCATACAACAATACAGTGCACCCTTCCACGAGTAAGGCACCGTTTGAAATAGTGGAAGGAGCGAGGAAGGTTCCTCCTATCTTGCATACAAAGGAGAAATTTTTTGTGGTAGATGAGTATGTGGAGGATTTGCGGGCAGCCTATGAAAAGGTCAAGTATGCCCTCCAACGTAGCCAAGATAAACAGAAAAGAGCTGCAGATAAGCATTGCAGGGACTTGGTTTTCACTAAGTTGATTGGGTGTTGCTGCGTTTTCTTAAAGCACGCCTCAGGAGCAAGAAAGGGAAGGTAAATCTGTACACTAAGCTGAATATGAGGTACTACGGCCCCTTTCAAGTTCTTGAGAAGATCAATGAGGTAGCTTACAGGTTGAAGCTACCTAAGTAGTGGACCATCCACAATGCTTTCCATGCTAGCTTGCTGAAGCCTTTTCATGGAGAAGTGCCACATGATATGCCAGTTGAAGAGCAACCTGAAGTTGATGAGCAAGATGAGGTCTTGATTCCTGAGCAGATTGTGGCACATAAGGTTCGGAAAGTTAATGGTAGAGTGGCTAGACGTTATCGTGTGAAGTGCAAGAACTATCCTGCGAACGATGCGGTTTGGATGGAAGAGAGTGAATTGGCAGATTTACCTCAGATTTTACAGCTCTACCTTGAGGCATTTTGTCTCGAGCCTACTACGGTAGTCTCTCATGCCGGTTCAGCAGAGCATATGTCTGGAGCATTACCGGATGCTCGTGGGGGCGGTAGCACCTCTGCACCCACAGTGCAGACAGGCTCACAGGGTATTTAGAGGTCGCTTGGTGACATTGCGGTTTCACCCGAGGCATGAGACTTCTATGATGAGTGATCATGACACTCCAGTTGGTTGATACACTGCCATACAGATGGATCTGCAGTCCTCCTGTATGTACATTGTATTTTTGGTACTTCATGTGATGTACTATTATTGATTATGGGCTGTTTTATGCCTATTGTGACACCCTCTCCTATTTGCTGTAATTTTGGGACAGCAAACAAGATAGTTTGCTGTTTCAAGAGGGGGGTATGTCACGGGGACGTGATGGTGATGGTGATGGTGATGGTGAAGTGTCTAAACTAACTGTCACTGAATTTGGCCTAGGGTACCAGGCTAGGGGCCTTAGTTAATGCCCAAAAGGTACCTATGATTTTATGTGCAACAAGTGCAACTCTCAGTGCTATTAGAGTGGTTTCATTTTCTAAGGTCATTGGTTTGGTTCAGTGGGGTCATCCTTTAAAAACTGACCCCCTAGAGATCCTTCAAAATAGGGTCATTGGTTCCTTGCACTAGGGTCATGGTGTGCCATTTGACCCCCTAGGGGCATTTAAAATCCCACGCCTCATTTTGCTTAGGTGTTTGCTGGTGGCCTATTTGCTTGCCTTGTGTCACCTCTCGAAGCCCCTGGAAGGCCTTGGATCCCTTCCTTGCCTCTCCTTTCTGTTTTGAGACTTCACCCCTACCAAAGCAGCCTCATTCTCTTCATGGAGGATTTCTGCAGCTCTCCCTCTGCTTGCTGAAGTTGATTTTCGAGCTTTCTTCGCAACAGTTCTCCTCCCCTTGGTGCCCTCTCTTGCAGGCATGGTTCCGGGACCTGGACGCCTTCATTCTGGGTCACTTTTGAAGCTGTTTTCGACTTTCTTCGCGACAAAAGTTCTTTTTTCTGAATCTGAAGCCATAATCATGGGTGCCTCTCTTCCTGCTCCTGCCTGGTGCAAGGTGCACTGAAAACGGAGCTGTTTGTGGGCTGAAAACATTTTGGTGGACGAATTCTTGGCTGATCTGCTACAGCTTGCTGGATGCACTTTTCTTTGATCTTTTCTGGTGTTGGAAGACACTCCTAGACAGCTCTCTCTCCTACCAGAGTTTGCTGTCCGCTTCTCATCCTACTTTTGGAGCTGTTTCGGGCTGAAACAGGCTCTTTTTGTTGGCTGAAGGAGAATCTTCCCTTTCTACTCTTTGCTACAGCTATCTTTACTGAGTTCTTGCTAGGTTGGATGCCCTACCGTTGGCCCAGGAGAGGATTGGGGCACTAGTTGTGATACTCTCTTCTTGGGGGTGCAGTGGTTGGCCTTGGGCTCGGTAATGGTTTGGAAATGGGTAATGCATTGCTGCTTGGTATGCTGTCAGACTGGTCTACTTGTGATTATGCATGTCTACTGAAAGGAACCAAGGTAATAGCACTGGGAGTTGGTCACTAGCACAGCCACGGGTTGGCGTTGTACTGGGTTGCACCTGCGGGTGAGCTCATGAAGGGAGTCCCTTTGTATCTTTGAGCTAACCAGTTTAAATAAATACCGCAAGGGCGCCATGCGTTAGGGCCAACATGTGTCACTCTCTATGTTTCCGAGTAGGGAAGGCAATCAATTAAGTTGGATGTATTTTCATCATTGTGAGATAGTAGAGACAGATACACTGTCCTTAGTGTTCTAAGGCCGGTTACAATGTGCGTGAATGCACGTGTGGGTTGAACAGTGAGTGGGTGGTTCAGTGTGGGTTTGGTCTTTTCTCTGGGGGTAGAGGAGGGGAGAGGGGGAGGGAGTGGGTGGCAAGGGTCTTGCATGTGTGCAAGTTTGGGGTGGGGGTGCAGGTTTGCGCACACGTCTGCACATGCGAGGAATAAAAGCACCATACATACAGGGGATCATGCTCTCATGCACCCATAACAACTTAAATGCTGTCAGTGATTTGTGCATGTCTATATGTACATAATGTATATTGTAACAGCTTATTTAATCAATTCTTATTTCTAGTCTTTAAAGGTTGTGCTAATTGTTTTTGGTCTTTTTGTTAAAAAGTTTGAAAGATTCTCGTTAAATCATTTTGCTTGTACATAAGCAGCTCAATATTACTGGGGTTTGTGAAATTTTTAATGTCAGCAAACAGGACCAATTGATATGCCAGAGGAAGATGACAAGCTTCTTTTTCGAGCTGATTTTATCAAGGAGGTTGATGGCTTTTTGGCTCAAGTAGGAGCAGAGGCCAAAAAGGAACTGGTGGAGGGTCTGGATCCACAGTCTGTAGCCAGACGTCTTAGTCAGCAACAGAAAGATGAAGCAATACAACAAGTCAGAGATCTGCGAAAGCTAGCTGTAGAATTGCAGTGGTAATTCAGAAATAAGTTTCTGTATATCAGCCAACTGCTGCTGCTGTGTGATCCTCCTCAATATTTGTGCCTATGATGCCTACCACTCGTCGAAAGTATGTATTTTGCCAATTTGTGCATGATATATGGGGAATAATATATTGAACAGAATGTTCTTCCAGGAGTCTAAATTAGAGTCTTTGGGACTAATTGCTTGGCGGTTGCAAACATGCCCTTTTGTTCACAAACGTTTTCTAAAAATGTTTTGTTCTGCTTCTCTAATTAAATTTAGCCTGGAGCAGGAAAGAGTGACAGGCTTCCAATTGTCTCATGCCTCGTGGGTGGATTCATTTCGTAGGTCATGCAATGAGCATATGAACTCTTTAAATGACACTCAACTTTCAAGTATGTGCAACGTTTTGAATCCACTTTTACATTATGTACGCTCTGTTCTTTGACTGAGTGAATGTGGCAATGTCGTGGAATGTTGAGGGGGACAGACTTTACATCACTGCACTTGTGGTGCAGCTTTAGAAGCAATGGTGATTAGAGACTTGAGAGTCGTGCACCCTAAAGCTGTTTAAGCCTATGTGAAAGGGACAATTTGAAAGAGGTTCCCCTCTGACATGACATCTCAAGGGCTCATGTGAGAGGTCTTTTCAAGGTCACTCATAGAGGCTGTGATCCATTATAAGTAGTGAGTGACCATTTCACAGCTCCAATATTTTGCACTATCTCAAGTACCAGCGCATGTGTTGCTTTGGATCTGCATGCAATAGCAACCGGCGATTGAGAATCTGGAACAGCAGGTTGCATACTGCAGGACTTTGCAATTGGCAGAAGGTTGGAGCGAAGAGGGACTTATGTGGAGGAAGTTGGTTTGATCGGCTTGGCATGCACGCTGTGGTCGTGAAAACTGTGGACAAGGAGTGAAGAAATTTCATGCACATATTTAATGCAATTTTGTGCCTCCCTCAGCCATCCTAGTTTTATTCATGTATGAGCCCACGTAACTGAGGTTGACACAGATTGGGCTAGCCATCTAGACTCCAAACCTCAAAGGTGATGAATGCTCAAGGACTGTCTAATTTGTCAATTTCTAGCATCAATCTAGCCGCCCCTGCCCCACCAATGGTGTCAGCTTAGGCTGAAGACCCTTCCTCAAGCTTAAAGCCCCTACCACATTTTATGTGGCACATGAATAGGATTGCTAAGGGGATTTCAAAAATTTGGGTCACTATTATAGTTTGTTCATGCGTGAGTGTGCTTAACTTGGAGGTGACCGGGAGAGAGAGAGAAAGAAAGAAAGAAAGATATATTAACGTCCACGGGAGGCCTCATGGGCCTATGGGACAAAGTACACAGAAAAGTGAACTCATACAAGCCTCAGTGGGCTGAAGCAAAGGGTACGCTAGGAGCTTGCTGAGTACTAATCTATGCTAACAGAGTGGGCCATATCAATCAATCAATCTATTCAGGCGCTGGGATGAAACTGAAGCTTGGTACAGTGATGGCTCTCTAGTTGGCTGCGAAGATGTCTCGTATTTGCGTCTGTCGAGCTGTCTTGTGCTGCGGTGGGGGACGCGGTCTCCTCGCTCTTTGGACTCTCTGGGCTATGTCTAGGGTGACCCCTCGTCTCTATCGGTCTCCCTTGAGGAAAGCTGTGATAGGTCGGACCTCAATAGAGTGTATTCTGGGGGCTTTCTATCGCACATGTGGCCTTTGCGCCCCTCTCGGTGGTATTGTGCCGGCTGCTCATCAAGACTGCTCTCATATCGGCTAGCTCCTCCACTGAGCACTCCACTGTGTTCGGGGGCTGACTCAAATGTGTAGAAGTTCGTGACGTGTCGTTGTGCCTGGTCACCCTCTATGTCCTGTAGTGGTCTGACCCTCCCCTACTACTCTTTGATCTGTCATAGAAGCGTCTTCCTATGTCGCCGCATCTCCATCAGATAAAGCTTGATACAAACTTGGTCATGGAAATGGATCAGTCATGACAAAGGACTGAAGCCACTCTCCTCTAGGTAGAGACAGCGGTAGCATCCCCAAATCGTAGTAGGTTGGGCAAACACAAAGAAAATGCTCCTCTGTCTCAACCGCCCCAGCGTAAATAGTGTATAGACCCGCTGCTGTCTAGGTATACTCGTTGCTCTCCCTGCCTCGATCCTCAGCTGGTGGGACGAAACCTGCATCTGACCAATGGCAATCCCCAGTGCATGGGAGACTCCTCTATCCTAGAGATACTGGGGTCTGATAATGAATCCCTCCTCTGATACTCTTAGGAAGTGGTCGCGATAAAATTGGGTCTTGGTGGGGAGCTCCTGCTCCTCCCCCCAAGTCTGGGATGTGTGAAGCTGGAGGAGGTCTAATCGTATGATACGGTTGATCTCATCTCGCGGGATCGACTTAGGAAGTGCATCCATGCTGTATTGAAAGGGGGGAAGCCTATCCGCTTGGCAAGCCATGTAGATATGCGTGCATACCATGTGTTTGCCCCGCTCTCTGCGAGTCATCTGGATGACTCTAGGGCCAACCTCGGAAGTCTCCAATGGGGTATGTCCCAGACTCTGTGGATGAAAGTCACTGTTTGAAAGATGGCATCAACTTGGAGAGGTGTCATTGCAAACTCTGCCTGTATTTTCTCATGTGGAACTGAGGGTTTACATTGGATCATCTTGGATCCCATCGTCACCTGTAACCGCTCGAAGCACCTCCTGTTTGTCCTCGGAAGATCACACCCTTAGAAAGGTGCTGCATACATGACAGTTGGCCGCACTTGTATGTCGAAAAGCCAGCCCTCGTCGGTGGATCTTGGAAGTGCGTCTCGAAACATTGCCGCTCTAGTCTAGCCAAAGCACTACGTCCTCGTGTGAGCCGTGCCTGGGTTGCATGTTTCATCGTGAAGATGGGTCTTGTGAAGACTGCTTCCAAATATGTGTATGATTGCACTATCTCCATTGGTTCACCACGATAGGTGAAAATAAGTCGGTGAGTCATTGCTCGTGAGGTGGAGAGAGAGAGAGAGAGAGAGAGAGAGAGAGAGAGAGAGAGAGAGAGAGAATCTATTAATGTCCAAGAGACCAATAGGTCTATGGGACAGCAAAAACCCATCTAGTACATCTGCTTTAGGGAGGGCACATGGCCGCTCCCAGGGAGTGCAAAAGCAACCCCAATTATTTAGAGTACCTACATAATAGTCTGAAAGAGTAATTAGCCATACGTCAGTTTAAGACCGAGTCTTTTGGTTTGGATTTAAACTCTTTGATTAGTGCTATGCCTTCACGATAAATGGAGCATTTTACATCCTTCCTAGTAGCTTTGACTTTAGCTAATTCGATTGCCTTATTTTTCAATTGAGCTCGTGTAAGTTCCTCAGCTATCCATATCTTGATCCCTTTCAACTTATAAGATTGTCGAAGAAGCTTGATCCCTAAATCTCGCGACTTAAGTGTAAGAATAGCATGTCCTTTGGAGTGCCGGATATTAGTTGCCCCGTCATCATCATCATCATCATCATCATCATCATCAACCTTCCATTCAATATTAGTCATGGTTGCTTTGACATGTGCTAGAGTCTCATTGAAAGAGTCATCATCTTTGAGCCATCCTTCACAGGGAGCTCCCCCACTCTAATCTTCAATGCATTATCACGTTTGGCTTCGTGTTCTTTTATCTCTTCCTAGATGTCAGTCTTGTTTGCCTTTGTGTTGAACTCCTCAATCACTTCTTTCTTGATTGATTGTACTTCAGTATGAACCATATCTTTGACTGTAGAGACTAGTTGAGGAGTAGGAGGAGAATTCTTACATGAGTTCATAACCTCAGCAATTACTGCCTGCTTGCCAGGTCCCTCTAGAACTTGAAGTCGGGGCTTTTACTTCTGCTAGCTCAAGCCTTAACTCTTTGACTGCTTGTTGCAAATATTAAATCTGTTCATGTTGTGCAATGATAGGTCGTTTGGACCCTTCTTTGAGAGGGTCGTTTGGACCGAGAGAGAGAGAGAGAGAGAGAGAGAGAGAGAGAGAGAGAGAGAGAGAGAGAGAGGTATTTACATCTTCGGGAGCCTCGTGGGCCTATGAGGCAGAGTACAATAAAAAAGAGTAACCCATAGAGCCACTGTGGGTTGAGGCAAAGAGTAACCCATAGAGCCATTGTGGGCTCGCTAGGGCCCTTGCTGAGTGCTATGCTAAGCTAAGAAGCTAAAAAGATCAAACTCAAGAATCAAAACGAAACTCAAAATACAAAACCAAGTGCCGTGGTGGCTGTCCGATGAGCTGCGGAGATATCTCATATTCGTGTTCCCTCCATGTGGGAAACAAGTAAGCCCTCTGAATAACGGCCATCCTTGGAGACTGTTATAGACGATCAAGTCATGCATTGCTTCCATTTCTAGTAAGTGTCATCCATATCCCGTCACGTGGTGCATCCGAGGGTCATGGGCCATATGAGATGATATGTGATGATATTTAGGCAGGGGGAGACCCTCCTTCTAGGCGACTTCAATGCACGTATGGGGGACAGATGGGTTGTCCTACTTGATTTCAGATAAGAACTCCTCAGAGTATGAGAGATGGACCCTACAGAGATTGAGATAGTGAGAGGCACTCATAGGATGCACCACGTGATGGAATATGGACGACACTTACTAGAAATGGAAGCAGTGCATGACTTGATCATCTATAACAGTCTCGAGAGATGGCCGTTATTCAGAGGGCTTACTTGTTTCCCACATGGAGGAAACACAAATATGAGATATCTTTGCAGCTCACCAGACAGCAACCACGGCACCTGGTTTTGTATTTTGAGTTTTGGTATCTCAATCTCTGTAGGATCCATCTCTTGTACTCCGAGGGTTTTGATTTGAAATCAAGTAGGACAACCCATCTGTCCCTCATACGTGCATTGAAGTTGCCTAGGAGGAGGGTCTCCCCTTGCCTAGATATCATCACATATCATCTCATATGGCCCATGACCCTCTGTGGCAAACTCATGGGCATAAGATGTACTTGGGGAAAAGTAGCACATAACAATGAAAATTGGCTGTCACCGGGTAAGTGGATTCGTATCCACATGTGCCATGCATGTTTCTTCTACATCATGGATATGGGTGGTCCCAAGTGTGATAAGAAAAGGACAACTATACCACCAGAAGTAGCCATCTAGACAGCCATCTAGACACTAGAACATCAATGGATGTTCTACAACTATCCATCATCCAATTGTTGGAATAGGTTGAGTGTGGACTTCAAAACCAATCCTCAGATTGACTAGGATTTGCAAGACCTATCAATATTTTCATGTGGCATGTCAACATGGCTACCAAGAAGGTTCATTAATTTTGCAGTCGCTAGCTCTAGACCCATGTTTGTGCACTTCTTGGTGGGCACCCGTCCTAGTTTGGCTCACCTATGTTCCCGACCTCACTAGTAGGTTTCCACACTTTGGTCTAGCCATAAAAACTCCAAAATGTCAAAGTGATGGGATCTAATTTTGTGTTAAGCTTTGGCTACATGAATAAGGTAAACCTAAGCTCCAACAAAAACGACACGGAGGAGCTTAAGAGAATTAAGAATGCTTCAGATTCATAGATTCATAGATAACATTCTCCTTAATACAAAGTGTTTTCTTGGATTGTTTCTAGAGGTTGTAGCTGAATGCCACTTGATTGTCTTAGAGCCGTATCGCCCTCAGGTTCAGAGTCCAGCATGACAACTGCATTCGAAACTCTTGAGAGTTGCTCCAGCTTCTAAAGTGAATATGTTTATGGAAGTTTTCATGGTCCACGAAATGTATGCCGGTAAGACAAAATAGGTGGGATGGACGAGTGCATGGATGAAGTGACGATCGCCTGTATTTCTTGTAACCTCCGTGACATCAATGCCAAGTGAAAATGCCAAGTGAAAAGTAGCAAAGTATGTGATTGGTACTATCGACAATAAGGTTCTTAAGGACAATGTTGCTATGAGCACGGAGACAGGACAATTTTTGCATGCTTGTGGGTTTCTTGTCTTGCACATGGGCCAAGTTTTGACTGAGGATGAGTTCCCATGTTGGTTCACTATGCCTTCCAAGGCAAATCCCACCTTCACGACTTAGTTTTGTTGGTCATGTGTTCCATCAAGATTTAGTTGCCTTGGCTGCTGGGAAAGACCGGTTGCTTCGTGTTCGGTTGGTGATACGTTCCCTCTTCAAGAAACTATTCCATTTACACCTAAGTGTACGATGAATCACGGTGCAAGCACAAAAATTATCCTCCCAACTTTATCTCGTTGTTTGCAAGCTCTCACAAAAAATCTCTACACACAGCTTGCAAAATCCACCAAGCCCCAATTCCCTAGATGGATCTAGTATGCCACATGTCTTCATTTTAGGGTACCTCTTAAATGCACCATATACCCCTCTCTTGGGATATCCATTATTTCAGTTGCCCCTAGGCACATTACACATTCAATGCATTTAAAACGCATAGCCTTAGACCCATCTAGTCCGTGTCCTGTCACCCTCATCAAGGACCTTGACATTAACTCCTTTGACCATTTACATGAAGCCCAATAAATATAATACAAACATTGATCCTTTAAAGGAAAATGTCGACTGACCCTTTTGAGGTCATGTTAGCTCAACTTGAGCGTAACATTCCTTCCATCTTCAGGCATCAATGTCCTCGATGATAAAGTCTGGGAACACTCTCCGTAATTGATATACGGATTCCTAGGTAGCTTCTGATAGAGGTAAACCGTGCCATGCAACCAACACAGTGGGTATCTTCTGATTGCGTACTTGCATTGTTCCTCGGTCCAGGTTTCTTGTTTTTTTGCATCCTATATTATCCTCTATCTCCTGAAATAAAACAACACCCTCGATTAGTGAGTCACTTGTATGTAAAAATTTCTTTAAACGAGAAACATGAAACACCGGGTGCACCTTACAACCCTATGGTAATTCTAATTTATAGGCCACCTTGCCTATTCTTTTTAGAATTAACCACGGCCCAGAATATCGGGGTGATAACTTAGCACACTCTCTTGCAGACAAAGACTTAGAGTGTGAAGGAACTCTGAGAAAAACTTTTTCTCCTTCCTTAAATTCTCTAACAAATCTGTTTTCATCCACATACGCCGTAGCTCTATCCATAGCTTGGCGGATGTTAGCTCTCGCAAGTGCTAGCATCTCTCGCATCTGAACCACAAAGTTCACGGCACTAGGCACTAGCATCTCTCGCATCTGAACCACAAAGTTCTGAGGTACTCTAACTGTAGTTGGATTTATTGGTCTATAGCCATAGTTCAGCTCAAACAAACTGAACCTTGTAGAGGAATGTTTTCGATCATTGTAGGCAAATTCTAACAATGGCAACCATTTGTTCCACGTATGTTGCCTCAATGAAACATATGCTCTAAGTATACCTCTAAAATTTGGTTGATCCTTTCCGTCTGACCATCCGTTTCTGGATGATCCCTACTACTCATTCCCAACTGAGTCCTTAGTGTCTCAAACATTGCAGATTTAACATCCCTATCTGACACTACGGACTTGGGTAATCCATGCAGATGAAATATATGTTTAATAAACAAATTCACCACCTGCACCGTGTGTTAGAATTTTGCACCGTGCGTCAGTGGAGTTATGTTATATTTCAATGTTTTAGAGGAAAGAAAAATGAAAAAATTGTCTCTAAGGCAACTTTATTATCCTTTCCTCTTCGGTACCAAATCGTCAGGTTTAACTCCTGCATGAGTTTTGCCCACCTAGCTTGGCGGCTCCTCAAGTCAGGTTGTTTATAAAAATGTTTCAAAGTATCATGATCAACATCAACATAAAACTCTGATCCATATAAATAATGTCTCCATGTTTTTAGAGCATGCATAACAACATACACCTCTAATTCATGAGTTGGCTAATTTCGTTGAGAGCGAGAAAGCTTCTTGATTTCAAAGGCTACTAGCCTTCCCTCTTGGGGGAGAATTGCTCCTACCACAATGCCACTTGCATCGGTTTCAAAGAAAAGAGGTTTCTGGGGATCAACTATTTTTAAAACTGGTCCTGAGACCACAGCTTATTTTAAGGTGTTAAAAATTTCCTGTTGATTCTGTCCCCATATAAAAGATACTTTATCTGAGGTCAGATCAGTCAATGGCGATACTATCTCGGAATATTCTTTGATATGCCTTCGATAAAATTGAACAAATCCCAAGAATGATCACAAAGCGGTCAAGCTCTGAGGGATAGGCCAACTCAGTATTGGAGCCACTTTCTTTGGATCCATTTCTTGTTGAGATATCGAGCTCCACTCGTGATATGCTAGGGTGACCGTTGTGCATTTATGTCACCGACTTGTTAGCTATAGATGCGGTTGGTACACCACCCATGAATAATAGCTGGATGACAGCTATCCTTATCTACTCTAGTTCGTGGCTCAGTTAGTATGCCACCTTAGTTAGCTGAGTTTGGTTTTGAGACCCACATATAGGGTTCTTCTATTTCTTTGTACTAGAGTTCTTTTGGCTTTCACAACTAAGAAGAGGAAAACTGTTTTCAGCCTCCACCCTTGTGTGTATTCCCCCATTGTGTATGTGAGAAAGCTGCAAGTGAGACTCCTTCCCTCTCTCCCACTATCTTCACATGGTATCAGAGCCTTGTTCGTGGTAAGGAGCTCAAGAAAGCAAACCAAGTTCGCGGTGTCCTGGTAAGAGGACCAGTGTTGCTTTCCTTTTTCAAGTTTGGGAGCAAATCTCTGCAGGTAGAACAGCCGAAAGTGCAAGAGTGCACTGTCTCAGATTGAGACGCCCTTCGTGGTGTGGCGAGAGGGCAGTATATGCTGCGGGAAAAGGCGAAGCCCTTGGTGACTTTATTTTTCTGATTCGAGGTCATCTCGGGGCCCGTTTTGAAGGCAGAAGTTCTTCGCAGGCACTCAGAAAAAGACCCTGTTTTTGCTGTGCGACCACTGCTCTGCAGGTCGGTGAAAAGTTGCCACAGAAATTGCATCATATGCCTGTGCGCAGAGATATTGGGAGTTGCAAAATCATCCTTGTTGCCTGTTGATGCAAAATCGTCACTAGGAAGTGACTGTGTTGTCAAATACCACTCGTCAGTTTTGCAGATCTGCCCGTGTGAGGCAAAAGCCGTGTTTTTTGCAGTGACAGAATATTTTGCAGTGTTCTTAATGGCGTCTGATTCTCTCTCACAGATTGTCACTGAAAAGCTTGACAAGAACAACTTCCAGGCATGGAAGTTTAGAATGACGAATTTTCTTATGGGAAAAGGCTATTGGGAGTTCATTACAAGAAATGAAGAAGAACCAGTTCTTCCTAATGTTCCCAATCAACAGGAAATGCAGGCATTTAAAGGATGGCATGAGAGAGCCAGAAAAGTTATGTATTGGCTTTCTATCAGTATTTCGGATTCTATGATTGTGCATATTCAGGATGCAAGTACGCCAAAGGAGGCATGGGATACTTTGGCAAAAATGTACAGTACAAACACGCAAGCCAGGAAAATGCAGCTCAAGCAGGAGTTGCACAATGTGCAGAGAGAAAATATGAGCATCAATGACTACCACATGAAGGTGAAGAAAATTGCAGATGCACTTGCTTCCATTGGGTCACCAGTGGAAGATGATGATCTAGTTTCCGTGACCTTGAATGATCTAGGAAAGGATTATGCACAGTTCTGGAGATCCATTGCCGTCCGTGAAAAATTTCTTGATTTTGAGGAGTTGTTTGCTCTTCTAATTTCTGAAGAGCAGAGAAATGGTGGTGCACCTTCTTCAGGAGGACTTCAAAAGAAACTGTCTTCTACTCAATGCTGGAAGAGGTAGAGGCAGAGGTAGAGAAACCCGATCTGGAGGCCGTGGTAGAAATCAGAATATGTAGCAAACTCAAGAAAACCAGTCCTTTGGAGGAGGACGTGGTAACTCTAAAGGCAGGGGGAGCCAAAGAGGTCATGGTGGATGGTAGAGAGGCCAAAATGCAAACAGCAATGTTGAATGCTACTATTGTGGTAAAATGGGTCATATGGCTAAAGACTGCTACAAAAACCAGAATGACATTATGAATGGAAAATTGCAGCAAGGCAATTATGCATCTTCTAGTAGACAGGGTGATGACAGAAATGAGCATCTGTTTATGGTGTAGCACATGACCAATTCTGGTGACAAGTGCAGAAGAAAGCAATGATGTGTGGTATGTTGACTCAAGTGCGTCAAACCACATGACAGGTCATGCAGAATGGATGCAGGATGCAAGGAAAATGGAAAGACCAAGATTTATGGAGACTGGTGATGATACTGCACATCCTATTGTGCAGATTGGTAAAATTTCTTTGTCTATGTAGGATGGGAAAAAGAAATACCTGTCTGATGTATTTCATGTCCCAAACATCACCAAGAACCTGGTTTCTATTGGTCAAATGGTTGAAAAAGAAAAGTGAAGGGTTTGGGCACTTCAAAGCTTTTAAAGCTATGGTTGAAAAAGAAACAGGACTGAAAATAAAATGCCTAAGATTACTAGAGTTCTTTTGGCTTTCACAACTAAGAAGAGGAAAACTATTTTTAGCCTCCACCCTTGTGTGCATTCCCCCATTATGTATGTGAGAAAGCCGCAAGTGAGACTCCTTCCCTCTCTCCCACTATCTTCACATTTCTACCCCATTAGGAGTAATAATGAATCCTAAATATTCAAGTCTTATCATACACATTATAGTTTTCTTTTTATTTACATAAAGACTAGCTTTCCTCAAAGTATTGAACACTATTCTTAAGTATTCGTGATGCTCAGCAATACTTTTGTTGAAAACAAGAATGTCGTTAATAAAATGTACTACAAACTTCCCGATATACGGGCATAGGAAATCATTCATAAGCATGACGAATGTAGCAGGAGCATTGGTAAGTCCAAACGGCATTACCAAAAACTCATAATGTCCAAATCTGCTTCTAAAAGCGGTTTTATGCACATCCTCGGCTCTAATACGGATCTGATGGTAGCCACACTTAAGATCTATCTTACTAAAAATTATGGCCCCATGTAACACATCTAGCAAATCATTGATCCAAGCCATCAGATACCTGTGCTTAGCAATGATATTATTCAGTGCTCTGTAATCTATATAGAGGTGAAAAGTATCATCTTTCTTTTTCTTCAATATCACTGGTGAAGCAAAAGGTGCAAAACTGGGTTGAATCTGCCCTAGCTTGAGGTATTCTTCAATTGTCTTCGCACCTCCACTTCTTTGGTAAAACTTAACCTATAGGGAGGTCTATTTACAGGTTCTACCCTCGGGATTAGTTCAATCTTATGCTGAAGATTCCGCTCTTGAGGTAACCCATAAGGTAACTCATTCCTAAAACAATAAGAGAACTCCTCTATTATTTGATCAACCAACTTGGCCATCTTTTCATTTTGGGTAACATCAGTGCTAGCTGAAGGACCCTCAATCGGCTCTATCGATTCTATACAAAGTAACAAAAACTCTTCTTGAGCTTTTCAAACTTCCATTACGGAAACCAACGGTCCTTGAGGTATATCATTTTCACCTCGTAAGACATACATCACATCATTCATCTTGAATTGATAAATGTGTTTTTTTCAATCTATGGCTGGATTCTTCCTAGAATGCCAAGCCTTTTACCTAGGGCTATATCTGTGTGAGCAAGCTTTGTCATTTCAAAATCAAGCTTCTCTGTATAGTCCTGAATTCGAAGTTCCAACTGGGCGACCCTTTGGTCCCATACTTCAGTTGAACTTCCGTCTGCCATTCTGACTATGTATGCATACTTAGTTAGATGGGCTAGTCTTTCATTTCAGCCTCTTTATAAGCTTGGAGTTAATTACATTGTGCATTGACGCTGAGTCAAATAACACAATGACGTCATGATTGGCTACTTGCTCCTTCATCTTAATTAACTCCGTATCATTATAGGTTGTATATCCTGTTGCTGCGAGCTTTGATAGGATATTATCAGGTGTACTCTTTACAAGCTTAGCAACAGACACACATAACAAGACTGGTACTGACCTTTGAGAAGATCCTACTAGCATCTGTTCTACTTTGGGACTTTTCTCCATTTCCACGTCGCATTTTGAGATCACCATCTCAGCCATCCGACGATCCTTGTTTTGTGGACAATCTTTCCACTGATGAGATTGAAGGCATCCAAAACACAAGCCTTCTCTCCTCTCTTTTTCTCTTTGCTCTGGATTCAAAGATGAAAGCTTGGACTGCCATTGGTGTTACTTTTCTTTTCACACCAATGGTGGTACTTGGTTTAGAAGGGGTCTTAATTGGCTTCACCTGCTTTGCTTGGCCACTAGGCTGTGAGCACTCCCTTTGCTAATCCACTTTTTCTTAAACCCGATTTTCTTCGGGTACTCATATCGAGTCCCAACCTGCACAAACCCACTTGGTCTGTTCCCTTTGGCATCCTCATAGTTCAGGGCTATGGCAATTGCTTCATCTAGCGTGTTCGCATACTTAGTCTGAACTTCCATCTTGATCTGATCATTCAGTCCAAAGGTAAATCTTTTACCTACACCGAGTGAGGTAGAGCTTCATATATTTTCATTACACTTTCTTTGAACTTATCAATGTATTCAACCACTGATAAATTTCTCTGACGAAGGTTTCGATACTGATCCCAAGCTTGGGATGCTTCGTCAGGACGTAAGAAATGTTTTCTAAATTCTGTTTTAAACCCCTCCCAAGTAGTGGATGCCATTTCATCTTTCTGCTATTTTATCCACCACCTATCCGATGTCGCATTAAACATATGGGTGGCCTCACATATTTTCTTCATATCATTCCTGATTTCACAAATGGCGAAGGCCTCATCCCATTTGTGTAACTAGGTTTCTATGATATCGGAATTACGGTCAGAAAATCCGACTAGAATACTTTTTTGGCCTATAAGTGGCAATATTAGGCACCTTAGTTCTCCTAGGCTCGACCGTATGAGCATTGGTTTCAGGCTCCATTGGAGCTTTACCCTTCTGTTCATGAGATGGTCTAGCAGACATACTGTGAACCATTTTTCTAAGCTCGGATTGCCCTATATTTGCTTGCAATTGTTGAGTTAAAATCTATTGCAAGGCATTCTCCAATAATGCAATTCTACTAGATAGTGTAAGGCCTGCTGGATGCGACACCTGCGGGGTTGGTCGGACTCTCGACTCTATGGGATCCACTCTAGAATCTTCTTCTTCAACTTTCATTTAAGTTGATTGGGTTAAAAAAAAAAAAAACACTGCCTAAAACTATATTTACAAACTGCTTTTCAATCTCCCATGTCTAAACAGGCATAACCATCAGTTGAAAATAGTTGAGAACCAAGATGAATATCTTTTCCCTATACTAGGGAAATATATCCAATCTCAGAAACCTTAAATCCTAAGGCAAAATGAATGAACATATACCACAACTGATTTTAAAAAGCATAGAAAGCTCCTTGGTCATTCGTGCTCCATGAAAGATCAACTTGTTCCTGCAAGCCACTCCAATACTCAGTCGAACTCCTTGAGCAAATTCATGCATATGAGTAGACCCACAAGACTAGCCTCTTCTGTATTTTAAATATGTGATGTCGATTTGGCTTCTGTTGACCAACAAGTCTTCGTGAGCGTAGTCTATTAGCAACTAAATGTAACCAAGTTTCCCCAAATAATAGTTCATCGCCCATGCACATAGCTCTGTTGGCTACCAAGCCCAATATAGCCGAGCCCACGACTAACAAAATCAATGGTACTATCGTAGACCCCAGCCTGACACTCCATGCATCGTTCTTCCATAGCTTCATCTCCCAATGCTCTGATACCAAATGATACGTTCCCTCTTCAAGAACTTGTTCCATTTACACCTAAGTCTACGATGAATCATGGTGCACGCACACAAATTATCCTCCCAGCCTTATCTCGATGTTCGCAAGCTCTCACGAAAAATCTCTACACAAGTGAATAGCTCCTGCTTGTGCAAAATTCACCAAGCCCCAATTCCCTAGATGGATCTAGTGTGCCACATGTCCTCATTTTAGGGTACCTCTTAAATGCACCATATACCCCTCTCTTGGGATATCCATTATTTCACTTGACCCTAGGCGCATTACACATTCAATGCATTTAAGACCCATGGCCTTAGACCCATCTAGTCTGTGTCGTGTCACCCTCATCAAGGACCTTGACATTAACTCCTTTGACCATTTACATGAAGCCCAATAAATATAATAGAAATATTGATCCTTTAAAGGAAAATGTCGACTGACCCTTTTGAGGTCATGTTAGCTCCACTTGAGCGTAACAATTGGCTATAGAGGCAATCTTTTTTACTCATTGCCATGTTGTCATTCATAAATGCCTAGCTTGGTTAGGTACACTTCTCCTATATCAATGAATTTTTCCTTGGTGAGCTTGAAGCTATTGCATCCACTCTTGGTAGGGTGTCATATCTACCTCCTACGCTCTTAGAAAGGTCCGTATTCTTTGGGATCGCAGGGAAGAGCCGCCAAGTCACCTTGAGCTTACAACCTCTAATGTCTTGGAGATTACAATTGCTGTTGAGTTTGATGCATTTCACAGTACTTGTTATCATTGTAGGTAGGGATGATTTTTTCATGCTAGTTTCTTTAAGAAGTGAAACTTTTATATTGGCATTGAAAGTTTGTATGATGTTTGAAACATTCGCTAGGATTTGAAACTTTTATGTGAAAAATTTTGAAGTTTCTCCAAGATTTCCATATTTTACGTCAAAATTGAAAAGAAAATATACAAAATGGTGCTATATGCTATCATAATTGTGAAACTAAAAAAAAATAGTGCGATAAACTTTCACCAGTATTTTATATTAATATATATATATATACCTTCGATAAAAACATCCATGATTGTAGGCTATTAGGTCATTTTGCTAGGAACTATCCCTCCTGAAACACAGGATTTCGGTAAGACAACTTGTCGGGTCATGACAGCCAATTGATGTACAACCACTGCAAAAGCAGGGGCTTGGTCATGATGTGTCAATTTTGACTAGCCCTGCAATTCCTGCGGTGCAAACAAATGTTAAAGTCTCTACTGAGGTAACATCTAGTGCGTGACCACTTCAGCTTCGTACTGAGAAGCAAAAGCCTTCACTGCAAGACAATGGAGGTGGTCACATATGTTGAGCTTTTTTGGCAGCTGTGTCATCGAGGCAACTCTCCTATTCCCATTGCATCTCACGTGTCATGTTTAACGCCTAATGCAGCAAATGTTACATGACCCTCTCAACCCACCTCAATTAGGAACCTTAGAGGTGCAGCTTGCAATTCAATGAGTTTCATGAATATCTACATGTCTTTACTTGATTTCATGGATGAGGAGGAAAAATCTGCCAGTTGATTATCATGTGCCCTCTCAAATTTCTTACCTGGAATGTGCATGGTATCTGCTCGCACTGGAAATAGAAAGACGTTTTGAAAATGTTCATGTGGCTAGGCTTGGCATAAAAATAGGTAATTATGATCTCTTCTCAAATTGTCCCTTCAAAGCAACACATTTATAGTGTGCTCTGAGCTCAAGCCTACAATGTATATAGCTTAAGCCCATAGTGTATATAGCTAATGAAAGTGGATCATACTTGGCCATTAAAATTCTACGTGGTCAGTTACCTGTTTATTTTATATTAGTGTCTGCACCAAATATGCCTCGTGAGTGTATCACTTTATGGGATCAGCTCTAAGCGGATTTTAGTAAAAAGAATGTGGGTTTGTCTTATGATTGGACTATCACACTTCATGCACGAGATAGATCACACGGAAGCACAGAGATTACACGTGCTAAACGTGACATATTTGCTAATGCAAAAAAAAAAATTATTCTATCTCTTTTGTTTGTAAGACAACAAGCGAGTATAAGTACTCATGAGCATGGCCTTATGTTCTACAAAATGCAAATGATCGTGAAGATGAATGGATGATTACTTTGTAGCACTTGTGATGGAAGCCTGTGTGTAGAACCATTAGAAAGTTTGAGAGTGCTATAATGCAACCGATTGCAAATGCAAAGTGACGTGCAAACTCTATGTGTGTGCATACATGTGTGAATGTCTTACTTATTTCAAAATTTTAAGCTTTTATGGAGCATTTGGGAGGACACTTTTTTGCAAAACTCTTAGTAGAGCATTGCCCTTGTAAGGTAGTGCTAAGAAAACAATATAAGAGAAATTAATGCAATGATCAAGCACGATTAAAGTTGGACCTCCCACACCTCCCAGTTGACCGATCTAATTTTAGAATCGAAAGGGAGTCATGTGATTCAAACGGGCGGCTAGTGAATAGAATATGGAAAAAACATGTGCGAAGGCTAATCGAAATGGCACTACCTAGCTAGTGCAATTAGGTTTGCTTAAAACTCTTTTCATGCTTGAAAGTGTCAAAAAGCAAGGAATACCCAATCTTTCTACTGTGCTTCTTTTATCCATATCACATCCACGTCCTTAGGCAGGTAGTACTCTAATCACCTACTACAGCTCAGCCCTCTCCTATCTGTATCAAGTCTAGGTTTAATCAGTCGCCTAATAGCTCCTTGCCCGTGCGGAGGCTGGCACCGAACATCGAGTCTTGGCCAGGAATCCATAAAGCACCAACATCATCAATTGTGTAAGGGCCGCAATCATTTGGCCTCTTCGTTTGCTAACGGTGAGCATCCAAGAGATACCCATCTCACTCAATGCGTTAATCAATGGGTGGCGAATTGATCCCCCTTGGATGAGGTTTTTCTTTGGTCGAGGTTTTTCTTTACAGAACTCATATCGATTTTTCTTTGCTCATTGTGATAGTTTCCTGTGGAGCTTCTTCTTTGCCAAGCTCAATGTTGGGCGAGCGTGATATAGGCTTGGGAAGTTTGGCCAATGATGGGATTTCTTTTGACAATATGTCACCATGGCCGGCTGCAATCTTGATTTCTTTCTTGAGGTCAGCAGGCTTTTGAGACGGAGTCACAGCTTCCTATGGAAGTCTCCTTTGCTTTTGGACTGGTATAATATCTGGAAGTTTGGTGGAGTGCAATTCCGTTACCAAGACATGTGTTTCTTGTTCGGGCAAAGGCTTGTTGTCTATAACCTTGCATCTCGGGCAAGAAGAGTTTCATAAGTGATGCAGTGCATGACTAGTGTAAAAGCAGTGGGCGTGAAACATAGCATACTAGGCAGATGCTACACAATTTTGGTGACGGCAAGAATAGGCAAAGGTGACACAGGTGATAGTAGAATGCATGCCAATACATGAAAGGAGCCCTACTATTATTCATTGGTGGAGGTCTTCGAGTTGAGACGGGGATCTTGGGAGTACCATTCAATGACTAAGACCAATACGAAAACAGAGCGAGAACTGCTCTCCTATTCTAAATAATTCTACAGCAATAGTTTTTGTAGATGCACTATAAAGGCTTATTTTGTATATGGCACTATAAAGGGGCCAAGAGCAATAAAAATTTAGAGAATAAGAGCAGCAACTATGAGAACACTAGGAAGGCATTCATGTTAACACCGCAAATCTATCGCAATCGACCACCTAAGACGATACTGAGATTCCTAACTACTTTGTTTCGAAGCTCAACTCAGGGGAGTAAATCTATGGATTGTTTAAGTTTCTTGCCTATTCTATTGAGAAGCTGAATCCAAGTTTGCAAGCTTAATCTATGGAAATTGAGTAGATAAGACAGTAGGGAGATCGACAAGTGTGACAATTGAACGATGCAAAGCAAGGCAAAACCTACAGCAATAGGAGCGAGGGCAAAAGCAAAGAGAGAAACAATCATGGAAGGAGATTTTCACGCAAGCAACTTGTAAAGGATTAGGCTCTACCTACAACATTTTATAATTTCTTTGATTTTGATTTTCAACAAATGTCGAGAACTTAACTTGAAGATTTCTTTCTTTGGGTCAAAGGTTAAATAATCGAGCAAGCAACTTATATAAAATAATGCTTTACAGAGAGATATAAAACAATTGCAATGCTATTCCTATACAACAACATGCAATGTATATTGGCATTCTAAATCTTTGTAATTGATTTGATACATGCTTTATATACTATAATACTTGGGGTGACCATGCAATGTGAGAATACTTTTTGATGTATATAGATTCCATCATGTATTCCAAATATAGTTTGAATGCATGAAATTACATTATATGCATTTGCAACAATGTACAATCACAATATTCTATTACATTAGGTAGCTTTTTATTTCTTGCATGTATTTTTTGATACTGGTAGATTAGGATTTTAAAGTCTAGGGTATTTTAGAATTTCTATGGTCTACTTTTCAAGGTCTTTAAAGCATCCAAGGTTTAACTAATTTTTTGAAATATTTTGTGTTTGGAGCAATTGTGGTGCTAATAAAATGCCTTGAGGGATATTGCAAGAGAACTTGTGAATATTTTTTCACCCATCTAGTGATTTTAAAATTTAGAAACTATTTATTTAAAACTTTTACCCATAAAAGTGCTTTTCTTGTATTAGATACAATCATTGGTCAAATTTAAGCACCTAAGCGTGGTTTTTAAGTTCACATAATTTTTGTATATAGATAGGTCCTAAGCGTGGTTTTTAAGTTCACATAATTTTTGTATATAGATAGGTGAGACATTTATTATAATATGCTAAATTGTTATACTATGATCGCAAATGACTCTTATGTTTCAAAATTTTAAGGTTTTAATTAATATTTATGTTTCCCCCTCTTTGTTTGTTTATTTAATTTGAAGGTTGAAAATCCCAGGATCAGATTAGCATGGGCTTGTGCACACTAATCCAATCCCCAAATCAGATTAGCATGAACCTCGAGAGACATGCATGAAGCTTCCTAAGATTTGCAAGAGAATTGATCATAATTGATAAATTAAATAAGTTTTCTTAAAAAAAAAAAGACTTTAAAACTTAAGAAACAATTTTTGTAAAAGAATTTGCATGAAATTTAAAAGGCATCGAAATGGAATCCTTTTATTCTACTTACTTGTTTGGATTTGAGGCCGTTTTGTCACACAAGCATGGGTTACGAAACTTATCTGGGGTGGAAGTAGGAAGATGTTAGAAATTTGAAGATCTTATGTAAAACTTCAAGAACCCTTTCCCCCATTCTTTGCATATATTTTTATGAAAAATACAATGTTTCCTTTCTAGGCTCTTCAACCTTTTTTTGAAAAGTAGTTTCTTTTGGTGTTTTAAAATGTGCTATGTAACATGTTTTGTTTAATGATTTATTGGATTGAATGTTGTCTTACCTAATTTGACATGTAGAAGCTTTGAGTTCTTTGCTACCACTAATCTCATGAATGTTGAGTCAAAATAGTTACACTTTTACAATAGGAAAATTCATTTCCTCCTATTTTAACTTTGTAATAATTTTATATATCTTTGAAGAATACATATTAATTATATTAGATGCTTGTGGTTTTGTTAAAATAACAAAATTACATAGTATTTTAAGTTTCCCTATGCTAGAAAATTCTAAAAGATTTAAGTGTTGTCATTATGAGAAAAGCCATTTGTGCATTTTTTAATGCTTTGAAGAATGATTGAAATTATGGACTTAAAAAAAATTCATAATAGTAATTTGCTCAAAATTTGGACATTTTTTAATATATTATTTTTTTCATTGTGATACTGTGCGGTAATGTTTCAAAAAGTTATTTAAAAACTCTCATTTTTTAGTTTAAAAAAGGAAATCAATTTGTTTCTCGTTTGTGTGCAATGTTACCCACTTTATATGAAATAGTGTTTCTCTCTTGGTTACCTTTTTTTGTGAGTTTGACACATGAAGAAGTAATCCAAAAATTGACAAAGTCCTCGCTTTGGGGGTCCTAACAAATGACTTGGTCAATTTTTGGATTACTTCTTTAATGTATAGTCAATTATTTTTATGTAATGGTAGATAACTACAAGTAATGATCTATCTTATGATGTATTTATTTTTTTCTATTAAGGTAGAAAACAACATAGACTATCATGTCCAATTGGCACTTAAGCTTATCAATTTGACAAATGCCAACAATGCTTATACAATATCAGTTCATGATTAATTCAAGCCTAACACAACAAGACAAAGCAACTATAGATGCGCTTGATAGACACACAAAATAATGGGTGCATCTATAGGCGCATCTAGAATAGTGAAAATATGGGTGCATCTATAAGCGTGTCTATTTGCACGTCTGCACTATGAATTAGATGCGGATTTAGATGCCTTCATAAATGTAGAACAGAGAATATAGAAAGTGATATTTTGGTGTAGGCTGATAAATGTGCATCACTACTTTTGAAACATTGCCCATGATTACCAAAGCACATAATTTTAATTAAAATATCAATGCTTTTTGGCAAACCCACATATAAAAAATTGAGGTGAGGAGAATGAGACAATATGTAAAATAGTTTTGCCAATATCAATGATGGGCTACGGTTCGATCTCATCCTCAATGAGATCAACCCTTGCCAAACTATCTACTTCAAAATACAAACCAATGTTGAGATCTACAAATACCGAATATTCGAACCACTACTACTTGTGCTACTCATGTGCTCATCGAAATTAGCATCACTAATGGTAGGCTCATCCTCACGGGTAATGGCCTCAATATCTGTATCTCCTATCTCATGATCATCCTCCTCTCTTGTATTACGATCATCATCACCTCCATGGCCATGATCATCTTCCATACGCTCCATATTAGTAAATGTACTATACATCACTTTGGAACGTGGTGTAATAGGTATGACATGCCACTACCTATTATTATCCACCATTGGTTGATAGAAGACAACTTAATTCAAACACAAATACAATCATGTTATTTTCCTTGCATCGAAGGTATCAAATATGTAAAAGTGAGTATTTTTATATGTGTGTATAATATTTGTTCACATTATTGCGGTAGTACTAGTGTGTCCTTCTTGATTTGCCAAAACTTTGTGGAGTCAATAGTTACAAAGCCACTTGCATGGCATTTGATTGTTGCATTAGGGCCTCTCTCCACCACGTCCTTAAACCACTTGACATCCAAAACATACACAAAGAAGCATCAAAAGTCAAGCTTAATAATATCTTGGATTATGCCACAATAATCATCCATGGGCTCCATTGGCTTCCTCAAAGCTAGCAATGATGCTGTAATATTGTGTGTTTCTATTATCATTGATCTGTTGTGTTTGAAAATGCTTGCCCTCACACCATATAGCATTAAACATAGTACACTACACCAAGACAAAATCAATTAAATAAGCAATCTAAATTATTGAAAGCTCCTAACTTATGCATAACATTCTATATACCGACCTTGCTCATGCATCCCCTAGCATACTCCCATTCTTCCATTGTGATATGCATCCCCTCGTCTCTCTTTGCTCTCTCCATTTCATCAAGTAGCCAATCCATATGAGTATCCTTTGGAAGTGCTCTTAGATGCTGAGAGTATGGCACATGAGATCCATGGTGTGTACAAAAGAGGGCCCTTTCTTCTTGTCTTCTTGCCTTTGCATCCTCGTATCTTATCACCCATCTTTTCATCACATCACTATTAAGCATGCAATAAAGGTTGATATTATTAAGCAACTCTATGTCTATTACTTTGCTCTGTCCTTTCCCTTGAGGCACAATAGGGGTCATCCTTAGGTCTTCATCATCTCTCCATAGTCATGGGAGAGAGCTATCCTCCAAGAGAGGTCACATGTTGCCTTGCCATAGTGCTGGAGGTCGGTAATTTATTCTCCCTTGGAAGCATTTTACACAATAGCCTGCACGTGAAGCCTGCACGTGAAGACCATAAATGAGAAAAAGCATTCGAGTAATTGACCCACTAGCATAATTCACCATGTTTGCAAAATAGACTTTAAAGCTTGAGTAATGCATTCAAACTTGCATTGCTCCATCCATAGATGGTCTGCAAGTTTAGTTACTCAAGGGAGGCACGTAGAACAGAGAATGTGCACCCCTCAAATAGTGGAGTCAACGTTGCAGTAAAAAGATCGTCTTGCTCCATGCTATCATCCCTACTTGAGGACTGATGGACATATAAATCCCACACCATAACCTCCTCCATGGCCTCATGAGGTAATGGCGAAGGGCTACTATCACCATCACTCCATGCATCCATAATGGTCCCTCTTGAAGATCCCACTTCATATCACCGACGCTTTGCCTCCTCATGATAAGCATAGGGCAACATATGCAGGTGTTGCACTGTATCCTATATCAAATTAAAAAAGGATCATATATCAAACATATGAATACCTATAGGTGTCTCAATCAACCTTAACTCTTTAACACTTTCCATGTTTACGGTCACATCCCATTCTCTGTACTTTGAGATGTGATTGAGTGTAATTTTGCATGCACGATACATGTTTCCTCGACATCGATCACACATACATTTGATTTTTTGCTCCAACCGCATTTCACGATGGTGGATACAAAGGGATTCATCCTCACTGGAGCTACTTGTTAAAGATGAAGACATCCTATAGATAAACAACCCAAAAAATATTTTCTTGCATGAGTTGTAAATGTCAAAACTCTGTGTAGCATCTAAAAGCATGTCTAACACTACGTCTGTACTATGGAACACATCTATAGGCATGTCTAAAACACAGTGTAGATGCATTGGTAGACGTGCTTTTAAATTGTGAGGTGATTTTTGAACCTATTTTTAGCACGCTTGCTTTCCTTCACATACTTTTAGCATCATGCAGCTTGCTTTCCTATTAACAGACATAGCTCTAGGCATTCACACTCATCTCCAAGCACCCACACTCATCTCTAGGCTTACACAGTCATCCCCAAGCATACAAGAGAAGAGGGTGAACAAGGAAGAGAAGAAGGAGAAGCAGCTTTGAAGAAGGACAAGAAGCTTCCATACCTTTATCCAAGGTAAGTCTCTTGGCGGTTTGTCTTCTTTGGAAGTTGCTCTCCTTGGATTTGTTCCTTGTTGTATGCAGGGAAGGGATGTTTTTGGTACTAGTGTTGTTCTTTTTAGGGTCCGATGCATGTCCTTTTTAGCTTCTTTTAAAAAGACGTTTGTTAGAGAGCGTCTATAGATGCGTCTAACAGCGTGTCTAGTTTTTGGAAAAACAGGCAGCTATGCATGTAGACGCGCTGTTAGACGCATCTATAGATGCCCTACGACAGTTTTCTTATGTTTTCATGTGTGTTCTTCCCTTTCCCCTTCCCCTTTTCCCTTCCCTTTCCCCTTCCTTCTCTTTCCCTTCTCCTTTGCATGCATGTTTAAGTCGAATTTTCAATGCCTTAAGCATTCGTGAGGAAATAAGGGATTGCATGAATGATGGAAATAAGTGATTGCATGAGGGCGGGTCCAAGAAAGAGGAAAATTGGACTGAAGCATGAGAGCAAGATAAAGAAAGAGGGCATGCATGATGGAGCATTATTTTTCTCTCTTTTTTCTCCTCTTTGTTTCGCTCTTTTCTCCTCTCTTTCCTTCTCTTTTTTCCTCTCTTTTTCTCTCTTATCTCCTCTCTTTTTCTCTCTTTTTTCTCCTCTCTTAGCTATGTAGACGTGCACCACATAACAGACAGACGCGGTTTTAGATGCACCTTTAGACACGCCACAGAGTTTAAAATTAAATATTTGAAGAAAAGCAAAATTTTTTGGATTCTTTGTTTGTAGGATGTCTTCATCTTCAACAAGTAGCTCCAGTGAGGATGAATTCCTCCATATCCACCATCGCAAAATGTGGTTGGAGCAAAAAATCAAATGTATGTATGATCGATGTCGAAGAAACACGTATCATGCACGTAGGATTACACTCAATCACATCTCAAAGTATGGAGAATGGGATGCGACTGTAAACATGGTAAGTGTTAAAGAGTTAAGGTTGATTGAGATACCTATGGGTGTTCATATGTTTGAGTTATGATCCCATTTTAATTTGATATAGGATGCAGTGCTAGACCCGCATATGTTGCCCTATGCTCACCGCGAGGAGTGAAGCGTCGGCGATATGAGGTGGGATCTTCAGGAGGGACCCTTACAGATGCATGGAGTGATGGTGATAGTAGCCCTCCACCATTACCTCATGAAGCCGTGGAGGAGGAGATGTTTGATGATATGGTGCAGGATTTATATGTCCATCAATCCGAAGGGAGGGATGATAGCATGGAGCAGGACGATCTTTTTATCGCAGCATCGACTCCACTATTTGAGAGGTGCACATTCTCTATTCTACGTGCCTCCCTTGAGTTACTAAATTTGCAAACCATCTATGGATGGAGCAATGCAAGTTTGAATGCATTACTCAAGTAAGCTTTAAAGTCTATTTTGCAAACATGGTGAATTATGCTAGTGGGTCAATTACTCGAATGCTTTTCCTCATTTATGGTCTTCACATGCAGGCTATTGTGTAAAATGCTTCCAAGGGAGAATAAATTACCGACCTCAAGAGATATAGCAAGGAGACGTGACCTCTCTTAGAGGATTAGATTACAAGCGCATCCATGCATGCATCAATGATTGCGTTTTGTTTCGTGGACGACATAAGGATGCAAGAGAGTGCCCTACTTGTGGAGAGTATAGATATAGAGTAGATCTCAAAACTTTGGACGTGCCTCGTAAGGTTCTGAGACATTTTCCCATAATCCCTTGCATCCAATATATGTTCAAGTGCAAATCCATTGCAGAGCTCATGTCATGGCATTCCTCCCATCGATCAACCAATGGCAAGTGGAGAACTCCTACAGACTCTCTTGCATGGAAGCATATTGAAGACACATGGCTAAGCTTCAAGGAAGAACCTAGGAGCTTGAGACTTGGATTGGGTATGGACGGTGTGAACTGATTTGGTCTCAAAAGCACCTCTTACAGTGTATGGCTAGTGATATTAGTGAATTATAATCTTCCACCCTCTATGGCTATTAAGAAAGGACATGTTATGTTGTCCCTTCTAATTCCAGGGAGACATAAAGTCCAAAATCCTGATGTTTATTTGGAGCCTTTGATTGACGACCTAGAGATACTTTGGAGAGGTATCAAGGTGCATGATTTGAGCAGGCCTCCCTCGTCATGAGACTTCAACTACAAAGCAGTCTTGATGTGGATGATGCATGACTTCCCAGGCTATGGCGAGTGTTCAGGTAAGCATTGCACTTTTAATTATGAGTAGGCAACTGATGTGGCACCTTGAACCCACCTTCAACTCTTAATTGCGTCTATTGTTCAGGTCTCACTACATGGGTTACCATGCATGTCCTATTTGTGGTCCTGCGCTAGTTGCCTCACCGGCAGACGCATTGAATAAGGTCATCTATGAGAATACCATCGATTTCTCCCACCTGATCATCCTAGATATGTTGCCCCTTGGACCTCCCACAATCACTCATTGCAAGAGATTGGATGAGAATTTGGGACGGTTCCACGACTCCTCCACCACTTGGCATGAGCCGGTAAGGGTTTGTAACTATTGTGTGCTGTATTGGCTGGAAATAAAGATTGCCCGCTAACACCAGCTTTTGTTTAGATACTCCATCTTTTATCATTTACCATATTGGTCTCACCTCAAGATCAATCACCTGCTTGATCCCATGCATATCTTCAAGAATGTGGCATCTACCATTTGGGAGCATTTGAATGGGACACGAGATTCCGTAGGCATAAGGGAGGATCTATGTTCCACAGGGAGGATGCATGAAGCTTGGCCACAAGAGAGACATGGGCGTGTTTTTTTACCTCATGCACCGTGGAGGTTATCAAAGCTAGAGATGGCGGCGGTGAAGCGTGCTATTACTACAATTCGTACTCCCACTGGCTGCATGAGGTGTTTGAAGGGGGCCTTTACAAGAGTAAGAAAAGAGGTGTAGAGCAATTTTATGGCTTGAAATCTCATGATTGGCACAAGATGCTCCAAGTAAGTATTTTATGTGCATAATGTCTTTTTTCTTTCAAATTTGTGAGTGAATAATTATAAGCAACTAATCAACCACCTCCTCATGGGTTCAGTTCATACTACCTACTAGCATTTCTCGTAGTGCATCGAAGGACGTGAAGGATTGTATTTACAAGATGGGCGAGCTTGTGAGGTACTTTACATGATACAAAATATGATGCATATCAATGCTCCATGCAAGGTGTTCATATTGCTAATATGGTGTACTTTTTCATTCCTAGGTATGTGAGCTCAAAGGAAATAGATCCCACCATGCTTGAGAATTCTTGAGTTATGTCAGTGGAGGTGGTTTGTTTAGTGGAGGAGATATTTCTGAGTTTCTTGTTGATGTGGATAGCTCTCTCCCATGACTATGGAGAGATGATGAAGACCTAAGGATGACCTTTATTGTGCGTCAAGGGAGAGGATGCAACAAAGTAATAGACATGGAGTTGCTTAATAATATCAACCTCTATTGCATGCTTAATAGTGATGTGATGAAAAGATGGGTGACAAGATACAAGGATGCAAAGGCAAGAAGACAAGAAGAAAGGGCCCTCTTTCGTATACACCACGGATCTCGTGTGCCATACCCTCAATATCTAAGAGCACTTCCAAAGGATATTCATGTGGATTGGCTATTGACGAAATGGAGAAAGCAGAGAAAGATGAGAGGATGGACATCACAATGGAAGAATGGGAGTATGCTAGGGGATGCATGAGCAAGGTCGGTATATAGAATGTTATGCATAAGCTAGGAGCTTTCAATAATTTAGATTGCTTATTTAATTGATTTTTCCTTGGTGTATTGCACTATGTTCAGTGCTATATGGTGTGAGGGCAAGCATTTTCGAATACAACGGATTGATGATAAGAGAAACACACAAGATTGCGGCATCATTGCTAGCGTTGAGGGAGCCAATGGAGCCATGGATGATTATTGTGGCATAATCCAAGATATTATTAAGCTTGACTTTCGACGCTTCTTTGTGTATGTTTCAGATGTAAAGTGGTTTAAGGACGTGGTGGAAAGAGGCCCTAATGCAACAATCAAACGCCATGCAAGTGGCTTTGTAACTATTGACTCCACAAAGTTTTGGCAAAGTAGGAAGGACACACTAGTACTACTGCAACAATGTGAATAAGTACTGTGCACACATATAAAAATACTCGCTTTTAAATATTTGATACCTTCGATGCAAGGAAAATAACATGATTGTATTTGTGTTTGAATTAGGTTGTCTATCAACCAATGGTGGATAATAATAGATGGTGGCATGTCATACCTATTATGCCACGTTCCAAAGTGATGTATAGTACATTTACTAATATGGAGCGTATGGAGGATGATCATGGCCCTGGAGGTGATGATGACTGTGATACGAGAGAGGAGGATGATCATGAGATAGGAGATATAGATATTGAGGCCATTACCCATGAGGACAAGCCTACCATTGGTGATGCTGATTTCGATGAGCACGTTCACAACAAGACAAAGCACCCACAGACGCGCACATAGATGCATTTATTGAACTAAAAAAAAAACTTACAGGCGTGTCTATTTACACGTCTATTTCCACATCTAGAGACCCACATCTAATAGCGCATCTAGATAGCAGACAGATGCAGATATAGACATGCATCTAGATGCGTGAATAGACGCTCTACTAAGAAATTATAAAAATAGATAGACGCATCATTTAACGCGTGTATAGATGCGCTTATAAATGGTCTTATAGATGCATTTATAGATGCACAAATAAATGGTTCTCGAATAGACAGACACATATATAGATGAGTTTATAGACGCACTGATAGACGCGCTATATAATATATATTTTTTAATTTACAGAATGTTGTGTATGTTGTGTATGGTATATAGTTACAAGAATCCCAGTTCCACATTGTGTAATTCAATTCTTACAGCCAACCGCATTTTAATTACAATTCCAAATAAAACATTACAACTCCAAAATGCAATAAAATTGAAAGCTCAACAAGTGCTTGTATGTACGTATAGCACGAAGCTAAGCCACATCATGTGGCTTCAAGTACAAAAAATAAGAGGAGTGTATATACAAGAGGCACGAAGCCAAGCCAGTGGCTTTAAGTACAAGAAAGAGTAGCTAGCACTACTTCTACAACTAATCCTCGCTCCCTTCCATGCTCCCTTCTGCGCTCCCTTCTCTGCTTCCTTCTCTGCCTCCTTCCTCATCTTCTTCCTCGTCTTCTTGTGCAGGGACCTGTAAACAAGGGACAACATATATCAATGTATGAAAAATCAAATCTTTACTTATAATATTGACATTATTTAATTACTTTCAAATACCTCGGGGGCACTCCAGTAGCCTGGATATACTGCTCCTTAGTAATCAACCCGTCATGATAGAAGTGCTTCCATGTATCTCCTCTGCGATGGTGGTGGTGGTAGGCTGTCTCGACAGGAGTAGGATATCTGCCCATGATATCAAGTTGGAAGACGACACAATTTGCGGAGGGGTTAGTATAAAGAAACAACCTCCTAATAAACTACATAAGCAATATAATTTGAGATCGATACTTACAAATTGGGCCTCCCATGAATCAACACCCCATGCTCCAAAATGCATGCTTCCATATTGCTCCATCTAGATCCTTCGTGCCTCCACGTGCTGCAGACTGGGGTCCTCCTTTGCTGACTTCATTGCTTTCTTCCACTCACGCTTGTGAGTGGTGTGGGGCGGGCCCCTTGGTAGTTGACCTTCCTCGAGCTTGGCAAGCTCCGCTACTGCCTGCCTCTTAAGCGAAGATCTTTTATTGCCAAGTATTGTAACAATCTTTGACTTGGCCCATTTATCTGTGAACTGACGATTGGGGGGGTTAGGATACCTAGAGCGAACAACAGCGAGGGTCTCATCAACCAAACTCTTTGGCTGGTCTTTGTAGTGGATAAAGCAATATCTGTAATTGTTAGCAACTACAGAGTGCATGAAGGCCATGATGTCCTTCCCCCGTGCATCCATCAAGATGCCTCTTGTCTGAGTGATGTCATAGAATATCGTACCATCACCCGGAGGCACGTCTAAATCATCTGAATCATCATCGTCCCCACCACCACCCCTCCCAAAGCACTGTGCCATGCATCCCTCACCACTCTCCCTACTACTACACCTGCTACCGTGTCATGTCGAGCTAGTACGCTGGCCACTCGTAGCTAGAGACTGCACGGGACTACGTGGACCACTCGTAGCTGGAGAACCGAGTCTCAACTGCACACGAGTATGCCGACGGCTCTGCAAGACAAAAGGACCTCCTGACGGCATGGTGGAAGGGGCATAAGATGGCATGGTAGAAGGAGCATAAGACGGCATGGGGGAAGGGGCATAAGATGGCATGGGAGATGGGCCCGCGCTGTGTAGCCGGCTGGGCTGTGCTGACTCCGCTGGGGTAATCTCAACTGGTGTGGGGTGGTTTGGAGTCTATAGTGTCGACTCCTGGGGGGTGTTTAGAGTACCCGTCATATACCCGTATAACTCTATAGGACCAAGAGGGTGCCCTAAAAGGTTATATAAGTCCCTAAAAATAGACTCCCGGAGATCAGGTGAGCCCGAAGAGCTTCCTGGCCACATGATGAACTGGAAAAAAGAAAAAAAGACGATTATTGATGAGCTGAGAAGAAAGGGGAAGGGAAGAAAAGATTACTGTCAGAGCGCATCTATAGACGCATCCGAGAAGCGCGTCTATTTTCATGTATAATAGCATGTCTATAGACGCGACTGTCTGTGTCTGCAAATAGGCTAGATGCGCATCTAGATGCACCTGTAGATGCGGTTTTAGACGCACTCTGAGACGCACCTATAGACGCGCTCTAACAGACGAACTTTTTTAAAAAGTAGAAAAGGACATGCGCCCGACACAAAAACGTAACACTAATACCAAAATCATGCGTTTCTTGGATACGAGAAAGTGCAAATCCAAAGAGAGCAAACTTCCAAAAAAGATCAACTGTAAAAAGACTTACCTTGGATAGAGGTATGGAAGGTTCTTCTCCTTTTTCAAAGTTGCTGAGCTCTTCGTTGTTCACCCTTTTCTCCTTTAAGCTTGGAAGTAAGTGTGGGTGCCTTCCTCTTAAGTATAAGCTTGGAAGTAAGTGTGGGTGCCTTCCTCTTAAGCATCGAAACTATCGATCTGCTAATAGCAAAGCAAGCAAGACACACGAAGTATAAGTAATGTGAAGAAAAGCAAAGCGAGCATGCTTAAAGCAGATTTAAAAGCGTGTCTATAGGCGCGTCTAATAGCATGTCTATACATGCATCTAAATACACAGAGCAGGCATGCTTGTAGACATGCACCATAGAACAGATAGATGTGGTTTTAGATGCGATTGTAGACGTGCACCACAGAACAGACAGACGCGGTTTTAGATGCACCACAAAGTTTAAAATTAAATATTTGAAGAAAAGCAAAATTTTTTGGGTTCTTTGTTTGTAGGATGTCTTCATCTTCAACAAGTAGCTCCAGTGAGGATGAATCCCTCCGTATCCACCATCGCGAAATGTGGTTGGAGCAAAAAATCAAATGTATGTATGATCGATGTCGAAGAAACATGTATCATGCACGCAGGATTACACTCAATCACATCTCAAAGTATGGAGAATGGGATGCGACTATAAACATGGTAAGTGTTAAAGAGTTAAGGTTGATTGAGATACCTATGGGTGTTCATATGTTTGAGTTATGATCCCATTTTAATTTGATACAGGATGCAGTGCCATACCCACATATGTTGCCCTATGCTCGCCGCGAGGAGGTGAAGCGTCGGCGATATGAGGTGGGATCTTCAGGAGGGACCCTTACGGATGCATGGAGTGATGGTGATAGTAGCCCTCCACCATTACCTCATGAAGCCGTGGAGGAGGAGATGTTTAATGATATGGTGGGGGATTTATATGTCCATCAATCCGAAGGGAGGGATGATAGCATGGAGCAGGACGATCTTTTTATCGCAGCATCGACTCCACTATTTGAGAGGTGCACATTCTCTATTCTACGTGCCTCCCTTGAGTTACTAAATTTGCAAACTATTTATGGATGGAGCAATGCAAGTTTGAATGCATTACTCAAGTAAGCTTTAAAGTCTATTTTGCAAACATGGTGAATTATGCTAGTGGGTCAATTACTCGAATGCTTTTCCTCATTTATGGTCTTCACATGCAGGCTATTGTGTAAAATGCTTCCAAGGGAGAATAAATTACCGACCTCAAGAGATATGGCAAGGAGACGTGACCTCTCTTAGAGGATTAAATTACAAGCGCATCCATGCATGCGTCAATGATTGCATTTTGTTTCGTGGACGACATAAGGATGCAAGAGAGTGCCCTACTTGTGGAGAGTATAGATATAGAGTAGATCTCAAAACTTTGGACGTGCCTCGTACGGTTCTGTGACATTTTCCCATAATCCCTCGCATCCAACATATGTTCAAGTGCAAATCCATTGCAGAGCTCATGTCATGGCATTCCTCCCATCGATCAACCGATGGCAAGTGGAGACCTCCCGCAGACTCTCCTGCGTGGGAGCATATTGAAGACACATGGACAAGCTTCAAGGAAGAACCTAGGAGCTTGAGACTTGGATTGGGTATGGACAGTGTGAACCCATTTGGTCTCAAAAGCACCTCTTACAGTGTATGGCCACTGATATTGGTGAATTATAATCTTCCACCCTCTATGGCTATTAAGAAAGGACATGTTATGCTATCCCTTCTAATTCCAAGGAAACATAAAGTCAAAAATCCTGACGTTTATTTGGAGCCTTTGATTGACGAGCTAGAGATACTTTGGAGAGGTATCGAGGTGCATGATGTGAGCAGGCCTCCCTCATCACGAGACTTCAACTGCAAAGCAGTCTTGATGTGGATGATGCATGACTTCCCAGGTTATGGCGAGTGTTTAGGTAAGCATTGCACTTCTAATTATGAATAGGCAAAGGATGTGGCACCCTAAACCCACCTTCAACTCTTAATTGTGTCTATTGTTGAGGTCTCACTACATCGGGTTACCATGCATGTCGTGTTTGTGGTCCTTCGCTAGTTGCCTCACGGGCAGACACATTGAATAAGGTCATCTATGAGAATCACCATCTATTTCTCCCACCTGATCATCCTAGATATGTTGCCCCTTGGAATGAAGTCCTCCCACAATCACTCACTGCAGGAGATTGGATGAGAATTTGGGACGGTTCCACGACTCCTCCACCACTTGGCATGAGCCGGTAAGGGTTTGTAACTATTGTGTGCTGTATTGGCTGGAAATAAAGATTGCCCGCTAACACTTTATTTTGTTTAGATACTCCATCTTTTATCATTTACCATATTGGTCCCACCTCAAGATCAATCACCTGCTTGATCCCATGCATATCTTCAAGAATGTGGCATCTCCCATTTGGGAGCATTTCAATGGGACATGAGATTCCATAGGCATAAGGGAGGATCTATGTGCCACAGGGAGGATGCATGAAGCTTGGCCACAAGAGAGACCAAATGGGCGTGTTTTTTTACCTCGTGTACCGTGGAGGTTATCAGAGCTAGAGATGGTGGCGGTGAAGCATGCTATTACTATAATTCATACTCCCACTGGATGCATGAGGTGTTTGAAGGGAGCCTTTACAAAGAGCAAGAAAAGAGGTGTAGAGAAATTATATGGCTTGAAATCTCATGATTGGCACAAGATGCTCCAAGTAAGTATTTTATATGCATAATATCTTTTTCCTTTCAAATTTATGAGTGAATAATTATAAGCAACTAATCAACCACCTCCTCATGGGTTCAGTTCATACTACCTACTAGCATTTCACGTAGTGCATCGAAGGATGTGAAAGATTGTATTTACAAGATGGGCGAGCTTGTGAGGTACTTTACATGATACAAAATATGATGCGTATCAATGCTCCATGCAAGGTGTTCATATTGCTAATATGGTGTGCTTTTTCATTTCTAGGTATGTGAGCTCAAATAAAATAGATCCCACCATGCTTGAGAATGCTCAAGTTATGTCAGTGGAGGTGGTTTGTTTAGTGGAGGAGACATTTCCACGTTCTATTCTCACAAGCCAACTACATCTTATAGTGCATTTGGTGGATGAGATTGCTATATGTGGTACTATACATGCACGATGGTTGTTCTTTCTCGAGCGCTTCATGAAGACCTTGAAGGGCTTTGTGAGACAAAATGCAATACCCGAAGGTAGCATGGTTGAGGGTTGGTTCGTACAAGAGTCACTTGTATATATTTTTGAGTTTCTTGTTGATGTGGATAGCTCTCTCCCATGACTATGGAGAGATGATGAAGACCTAAGGATGAGCTCTATTGTGCCTCAAGGGAAAGGACACAACAAAGTAATAGAGACAGAGTTGCATAATAGTATTAACCTCTATTGCATGCTTAATAGTGATGTGATGAAAAGATGGGTGACAAGATACGAGGATGCAAAGGCAAGAAGACAAGAAGAAAGGGCCCTCTTTCGTACACACCACGGATCTCGTGTGGCATACCTCAGTATCTAAGAGCACTTCCAAAGGATATTCATGTGAATTGGCTACTTGATGAAATGGAGAAAGCAGAGAAAGACGAGGGGATGCATATCACAATGGAAGAATGGGAGTATGCTAGGGGATGCATGAGCAAGGTCGGTATATAGAATGTTATGCATAAGTTAGGAGCTTTCAATAATTTAGATTGCTTATTTAATTGATTTTTTCTTAGTGTAGTGCACTATGTTCAATGCTATATGGTGTGAGGGCAAGCATTTTTGAACACAACGGATTGATGATAAGAGAAACACACAAGATTGCGGCATCATTGCTAGCTTTGAGGGAGCCAATGGAGCCATGGATGATTATTGTGGCATAATCCAAGATATTATTAAGCTTGACTTTCGATGCTTCTTTGTGTATGTTTTGGATGTAAAGTGGTTTAAGGACATGGTGGAAAGAGGCCCTAATGCAACAATCAAATGCCATGCAAGTGGCTTTGTAACTATTGACTCCACAAAGTTTTGGCAAAGTAGGAAGGACACACTAGTACTACCGCAACAATGTGAACAAGTACTGTGCACACATATAAAAATACTTGCTTTTAAATATTTGATGCAAGGAAAATAACATGATTGTATTTGTGTTTGAATTAGGTTGTCTATCAACCAATGGTGGATAATAATAGATGGTCGCATGTCATACCTATTATGCCACGTTCCAAAGTGATGTATAGTACATTTACTAATATGGAGCGTATGGAGGATGATCATGGCCATGGAGGTGATGATGACCGTGATACGAGAGAGGAGGATGGTCATGAGATAGGAGATACAGATATTGAGGCCATTACCCGTGAGGACGAGCCTACCATTGGTGATGCTAATTTCGATGAGCACATGAGTAGCACAAGTAGTAGTGGGTTAAATGTATTTGTAGATCTAAACACTTGTTTGGATTTTGAAGTAGATAGTTTGGCAAGGGTTGATCTCATTGAGGATGAGATTGAACCGTAGCCCATCATTGATATTGGCAAGACTATTTTACATATTGTCTCATTCTCCTCACCTCACTTAATTCTTATATATGTGGGCTTGCAAAAAAGCATTGATGTTTTTGTTAAAATTATGTGCTTTGGTAATCATGGGCAATGTTTGGAAAGCAATGATGTACACCAAAATCTCACTTTCTGTATTATCTATTTTGCATCTAAATACGCGTCTAATTCCCAGTGTAAACATGCTAATAGACACGCTAACACATGCGCAAATAGACGCGCTAATAAACGCAATGTTAGACGGGCCCGTATTTTCTCAGTGTAGAGGCGCAAATAGATGTGTTAATACACGTGCAAATAGAGGAGTTGTTAGACGTGCTATCAGATGCACCCATAATTTCTCTATTCAAGCAACACCTATCGATGCACCCACTATTTTGTGCATCTACCAAGCATGTCTATAGTTGCTTTGTGTTGTTGTGAAGATGCATGATGTTGGGTTATATTTAGCTTTTTCGTCTATGGACCCCATTAATATGTCCATGTAGGAGCTAGCACTTCTTTGGAAGAGTTTGCTCATTTTGCTCGTTTTTCTTCTTAGCTGCCCTTTTGCATGGAGGGCTAGTATTTTTTCGGATCAAAGCTCTGTGAGCTAGATGATTTGGGAGTCATACAGGCTTGGAGTAGGTGGATCCATCCAAGTGGAGGTGCCCTCCATTAATGTTTGATCTCCTTCAGGATGCACCTTAAGATGTTGCACCTTGGGCAATTGTAGGGCCCAAGACATTAATATTCGCTTGCCAAATTTTGGAATATAAATTTTGTAATGATACAAACATGTTTCCATTTTCTCATATTCTCTTGCCAAATGATGAATCTGCTTGCATTGTTACAATTAAAAGGTTGTATATAGTAGAGTATGGGACAATAAATTTTGAAATCGAGAGTCACATTGCAACACATCGCCGCATGGCCACAAAAATGCCCCAAATATAGTTCTGTGTTTGGCTATAGCCGATCATGCATCAGATCATATCACTCCATCTAGCTTTGCTCAATTGATTTGACCAAAGTCTCAATGCCTCTATGAATGAGCAACCATCGACTAAATGTCTGTTGGGAAAACAAGGCACACCCTAGATCTAGATTTCATGAGGGTATGATGATAATAGAGATAAAAGCAAAATGATACATTTGCATAGCTAGACCAACTAGTATCAAATGATAAGTGCAAAAGAGGGTTAGTAGATTCAGACCATCTATACATACCAACATTATTGATCATGTGAAGTTGTGCAATGTTTATGTATTAAGGGACGTCTCGTGTATGTGAAACTTATTCAAAACTATTCTTGTTGTATATATGAGCTTGTGCTTTATCAATGCTTTAATGAATGTTTCATATGGAATAGCATTTTCACAACTACTCTCACTCTTTTTCAACTTTTTAAATAGACATCAAAAGCTCTTGTGTTCTATGCATTTGTGCCTTGTCTTTGACTTCAACTTCTACGCTTATCTCAAAATTTATAAAAAACATTGCACGACTATATCATAAAATTGCACTTGGAATTCACCACAATCTCTACTAATATCTTTTACATCTAGATAATGAGATGAGAATGAGATTTATTTTGGACCTTGGTCCTCTTGGACGTTGTATATCAAGATATATCCTCAATGTTATATTTCCCACATAATTTCTTTTATTTGTACATGACTCTAGAGAAAGATATATTGTCAAGGATGACAATTTCCTCAAGTGTGAATCTCAAATTTTAATATGATCAAGCTTCAATATGCAAAAAATAAGGATGAATTAAAATTCCCATAAAAGTCTAGAAATTTTGGGTCCCTATAAATGAACAAGTAAATCGTATTGGATGTGAGGCACTTAACTCTATCTCAAAAATGAATATGAGAAAAATAAATTGTCCTTTCAATTAAGTGGAAAAAGACTTGTCACTTCATCTTGCGATACCCACAAAGATTTTCTAGAAGCCTCAAATACTTAATGTTTTTGTACCAAATAAGAAGATCTAGCTTTAATGTTCTGCTTGATGAGGCAAGAAGAGAATTCACCTCATTTATTTACACGACTCATGAGCCTACAATAACTTAAAATGGTTTTATGTGAAATTAAGAATATCTGTAACTACTTGAACATTTTATTGATACAATACATAGATACTAAATGGTTTGATAATCCTATCAAATAATCAAACCAAAGGAACTTTGTAATATGCATACAAATTTTACTTGAGAATACTATAAATGATAAAGAGCATCAAGTATAAAAGAGCCTTTAGTAACTACATAGTGTCACATACCTATCAAACTTCATGAGCATACTCTTAGTGAGAGAAATTGAAGGTGCATTTATACAATTGACTTTATACAAATGTGACTCAATCCCCAAAATTATGACTCTAACATCCAAATGCATGCTTAAATTATGATTGATATCCTCATGAACATGTCCCCATCCTTAAATGGTCCTCAAACACTCGATCTATTAATTGTAGCCAAAATCCAAAGATCAAATGCACCTTTCAATTGGATCCTTCATAAACATATCCTCTTCCTATTAGACTAGACATGATAAAATCATTATTTTCAATGTTTCCCTATGGAACTCATGTCTTTCACGAATGCACATAACAAGTTAGGCAAGAGAGTTCTAAGGTATATTAAGGAAGACTAGTGATGATTATTTCATCTATTTGCAAGCTTTACATGCAACGCCTTCAAAGGAAACTATTGATGAACCTAGATCAATGTAAAAGGTGTATGGATGACTCTATGGATGCTTATTCTCCTATAATTTAACTTCAAAGTTAGAGGGCATGGATATCCTAAAACTTTATTACCACCCCATTTTATATAATTTGATGGCGTGGGGTAGAGTGCTTCAAGACTCACCTAACTTCATTACGACCATGCCACTACTTCATGAGCTTATGAAGTCTTCCTCCAGGGATGTCCTTTTTTTTAGCAAAACCATCTGAGCATTTGAGAAAATTGGATCAGAATGTAGTTTTTTTGTGTCAAAGTTTATGAAAACAATCCAAGTGTGCAGACCCCTTTTGTGAATAAAGGGCTCATCTTGCTTAAGAAAAGAAATGGATATCCTCATTTCTGACTAAACAAGTTTTCTAACTCTTGAAGTTCATGAAATGAGGCCATGATTATGAAACCCTTTTGTAAATGAAGGGTCCATATTGCTCAATAAAAGAAGTGGTTATCCTTATAAACTAATATACCATAACAACCAATAACTAAAAAACAAATCAAGATGCTAGACCCCTTTTTTTATTAAAAGGGATGTATAGTCCACAAAAAAAAAAAAGATTTATACGTTCAACCTTAGCAAAATCTAGTATTCTGCATCTTTGTTACACTAGCTCAATTTTAAGTCAAAATATTTTCCACTCATAGTTTTCTAATTTTTCTATATTGACAATTTTAATATGTTTCCAACCTACATCGCTACAAATGAAGATATCATTTATCACGTAAAAGACACGTTCAAAGTTTTGTGATTGTAAAATCATCCTACAAGGTGTCCCATCACAATTATCAAGTATCAAGTATAGAAATAGCCCAAAGTTTCCATAACGAGTAATGAAAAAAACTCCAAAAATGCTATTTTGGTGGTTCAAAATCTCCATGGTAAAAAGTATTATTATAATAGTCCTTTCAAATTTTGTTGACCAAAAATATCATCTTTTCTATCCATAGAAGTAACATGTAAATAATATAGCGCAATTTTAAGTCAAATACACTCATAATATTTTCTATTTTGTTATTTGTTGTATATTCCAATACATGTTCATATTATTTCAAATAAGTTTTCAACCTATGTAAATGAAAATGAAGACATGATTTATCACATAGAGGACATGTTCAAACTTTTGTGATGTAAAATCATCCTTCAAAATGTCCTACCACAATTATCAAGTGGAGAATAATTAGCACACTATCCTTGTGGTTCAAATTACTTATGGAAAAAAGGATTATTATAGTCACCCTTTATGAAGTTCATTGCATGTGAGAAAATGCTTGGAAAATCAAGCTTGGTGAACAAACATATTATTTCTTATATCCAATCCAAGGTACAAAAGGAAATGTAACAAATATAGCCAAATTTTAAGTCAATATTTTACAGTCATAGTTTGGTATTTTGCTACTAGTTGTGTTGAGTTCATGTTATTTCAAATAAGTTTCCAACCTACATCACTGTAAATGAAGACATGATTTATCACATAAAAGACATATTGAAAGTTTTGTGATTGCAGAATCATCCTACAAAGCATCCTGCCATAATTATCAACAAGTAGAGAAACAAACCAAAAATTTACACAAGGAGAAATACAAAAGGCTCCAAAAACATTATTCTTGTGGTTCAAAATCTTCATGGAAAAAAGGATTATTATAAATATCTTTTCATTTTGTATTCAACATCATGAAGGTTTAGTCTTCATAAAAATACTATTTTTGTGTTTCAAAATCCTCATGAAAAAAGGATTATTATAATAGCCCTTCCATTTTCTGTTGACCATCATGAAAGTGCAGTCTCCAAAAACTAAACCTCAAGGCATGCAGGACAATGCCTGGAATATCTCTTTTTTACTCAAGGTGGCTTGGTGAACAAACATATTATTTTTGCTATCCAATCCAAGGTATAAAGGAAGATGTAATAAATATGTTTGCATGGAATATAGGCATCCATTTGCATGATCGTCCAATGAAGTCCTCACAATTACAAGAAGGAAATGGAGAAATGTCAACCTTGTATTCAATACCTTTTTGCATTGATCCTTTTGTAGAAATAATGAGGTCAGCATGCTCCATGGCCTTCATGATTGTTGCATCCTTAACAATGCATTTCATGACCAATGACCTCTAAATTCTATTTTCCATTTCTTTGGAGATTTTGTTTTGCCATTTGATTGCTTTGCCATCTCAATGCCGAGATCGGTCTTCATGCAATACTATTGTTTCATCATGGGCTTGAATTGGTGAAGCACAACTTGCACCCACCATTGGAGTTGATACTCGTGATATGACAAACCCTAAGCTTGTCAACCTGGCGATCTCTACACTTGTTAAGGATGTTCCTAATTGAACCTTTCACCTTCCTAGTGATGGTCTTGCAATACTTGTAATGCTATTTGATGGCTTCCACGTGTGGGTTACATCATTTCCACAAAACCAAATCATTTGGGAGTGCACTCCAATTGGTGTTTGAATCCTCCTAAAGAATGATGGTGCAATAACTCTACGTCAATTTTCACGATCCTTTATATTGACAAGCTTGTTACATTTTCCTCCTTATCCAAGCCAAGCCTGGCAACAGACCTGGCTTGTTACAGGAACTCTTTGCAATGCCCAATTTGTTCACATGTGGCCTACCCTATAGAATACTATCCACATGATATGTAATTAACTTGGACTCTTTAATTTTCAATCGCCACACAACCACCTCCCTTCTCACACCCCAACACAACACTTGGCACAGGCCCAAGCTCCACACTAGTGGCACTCACACAAGCATGAGCCCACCCACACAGCCCTCCACTTCACATCACAAAATAGGGGACATAAAGAAATGGGTACCAAAATGTGATAAAATATACTCAAACGCATGCTCCTCTTTGACTTGGAAGGGCCATACGAAGAGGAGTCAGAAGAGGAAGTTGCCCAACATCCCCCAAAGAAAGAGGATGATTCAACAATAGCCATAGGTTTCCACACTAGACCACGATACTTGGTATATGAGGCAATAACTTCATTTAGATCAGTGAAAGATGTGGCCAATGTGAACAAATGGAAAAGAAAGCTGTAAATATTTCACCTCTCGCAAATAGACATAATGGAGGTAAGAGCTTTAACTGATCTCATTCAATGCAGCTTTTGCAAATGGCAACATGAACATGATCAGTGCACATGAGGAGGATATAACCGACCTGACTACAACATCATACCTCAAGTTGATAAAGATACTTGTCTACATCCTTATTTGAGAATCCCAATTTTGAAACATGCAACATTTTGGAATACTTACTACTGCATGAGGCATGAGTGACCTAAGGTTGTGCCTCAAATGCTCCCAAGTAGATGTTTTTCCTAGTGTCATCTCTCCATTCGCATTCATTGCAAAATTATATTTGGTTTCCATTTGAATATCATATCATCATGTTCCATGGCCTTCAACTTAGATCGAATATATTAACTTTCTTATCTCGCATCCTCTATCTAGTTCTCTTGCAATCCATGGCAACTAATATCATACCATGTAGTATCTTATTTAAAATAAAGATAACAAACCAACAAATGAGAAAAATTTATGTTAAACCAGGTACCTTTTACCATGATTGGAATCAAAACATATGTAAGCTCCAAGGGAGCTTGAGGAGTCCATGAAATGGACAAGTGCATGGACTAAAAGAAGCCAAGATAGATACAATGAGGAAAACAATTTTAAAAAAGGTTTGAAGAAAGGAACACATCATAGGTGGGCTGAAGCCAAGCCAATAGGATTATCAAATCATGGTGGATAAAGTTTCACATAGGTCACTACCTACTAGGGGCAAGAAAGGACATGGGTGACATGTACTTATTTGGGGATTTACCAGCATGAGAGAAGTGAAATTTTATATATAATGGCAAGAGATGTCAAATACTAGGGAAAACCATGGCATCATTTTACCACCACTAGCAGTACACATTACCAACTCGTGTGCCCCCTAAACAAGTGCAAAGAGGCCAAAAATCGATGAAAAAATGAAAACACAAAATTGCGAACTACTAGTAGGTCTGATGTTGTGGATTAAGAAAAGGAACTAATGCAAAATGATATAAAGTTGGATTTATTCAAAGATAATTGCACTTGTATGAATTGAGTTTGTTCTTTCCATTTGTATGAATTGAGTTTGTTCTTTCCATTTGTATTCAAAGATAATTGCACTTGTATGAATTGAGTTTGTTCTTTCCATTTATGGGTGAATTAACTTGTAAATATCACCAAATTTCAAATTGCTAAGACCATGTAGTAGATCCATAAGTGTGGACTTCATTTTTCAAAAAGTTTTCCTTTCCAACTGAATAAGAAAAAGTTATTGAGTTCATGTACAAAATTATAGCAAGGTATTGAACACCCCCTAAAGCATAGCAAAGGTTCTCAATCGGTTTCTTCCTTTAGGTTGTGGTAAGCTAAAGTAGTTCACTTTCAAATGAACAATTGCTTGCATATATATTTCTAATAATTATTTCATATATTTAAAATATTTTGGATATCGTATACAATCTAAGATACAACTTCATAGGCATAACAGCATTTACAATAGTTTAATGATCTCATTCAAGATGCCAATTGTGTAATGGTTGGATCTCAAATTCAAGTTTAAAATATGTAGATTAGTTTAGACACCAAGTTTTTTGATTGCATTGAGCAATGCATTAAGTTGAATCAAGCAAGTTATTCATATATAATAAATGCCCCCAAACTTCACAAAAAATTACTACACCCAATCATGCATTGACCCACACAATTTCCATGCAATAGGCTATCAATAAATAATTAGGACAGTATCTTATCAAATTGGGAAATGGAAAATTTTTCAAGTTTGAAACAAGTAACATCATTATCGATGCTTATTTTGATAGTTTTTTTGATGTGACACTTGTCCCAATGGTGAGTTATATATTGATACTTATATCAACACCCATCAAATTTCTTTAATTTTTCATAAAAGGGTAGTATCTATAGTAGTAAAACCCATAGCTTTAGTGGAAGCGAGTACTTACATCATCTTGCCTTGTAATCTCAAGAACACAGGCCATGGGGTGGGCTTGAGATAAGAGAGGAAAATTACATCTCATCCATAAGGCAACAAAAATGGGCAGGTGGATTGGCTTTATAGTTGTAGTGATAGTATTACCATTGGTAATATATTATTAGTATTGTCGATATTGTTATTATCACCACTAGTCATAGTATCTTTACCAATGGTAATACAATACATCTAATGATACTATTGACAATAGCATTGAAAATATTTTTTATAAAGTTATCATCGATATTTATTATTTCGAATGATGATAATACTAGTGGAAAAACTATCCTATATCGACAGTAGTGCATATAGTACCGATGGTATTCAAAAATATTTATTCATTATTGCATCCATCATTGCATGAAAACACTGTTTACATACATAAAACATGAAAAAATTACATGCAATTATATGAATATATATACACATATGTATGTATGTATGTATGCATGCATGCATGTATTTATGCATGTATATGTATATGTATATAACACACACACACACATGCATGCATGCATACATACATATATACATACATATATATGTATATATGTATGTATGTATGTATGTATGTATTCGATCCATGCCATGTGAACAAAATAAATTTTCAAGATTATTCACTCATATTTTTAGTTACAAACATTTCTAGGTCTCTCAATGACATTTGTAAAATTTAAAGGAGACAAGAGGGCAAGGGTGGGTGGCAAGCATAGGGTGGGGGGCTTGGAGAGATCTTCTAATTTTTACCTTTAGAAGAACTTGAATGTGGGTTTGTTCTTTTAACTGTTGTAAAGGTTGATTTGTCACCCACAATGCACGCATGCACGAGCGCGCGCACGCGCACGCGCACACACACACACACACACACACACACACATATATAGAGAGAGAGAGATTGTTAAATGGCCCACTATTTGCATCCACCTCAATATGTCTAGCATTGACTTGTTCAACTTAGTGTCCTACAATTGCCTTGTGATTAGGGTTTAGTATGTCTAGTATTAACTTGTTCAACTTAGTCTCCTACACTTGCCTCTTTGATTAGGCACGTCATGTGTGAAGATGAGAGACGGAGTTCCCAAAGAAATATTGTCCAAGCACAAAATAACACGTTCAAATATTTTTTGTGGATGACATTCATTTTGGATTGTTTTTCTAAATGAATCATCTAGATTTGGATAAGAAGAAATGGAGACATATTGGACTTTTTGGCTCCAAATTGGTCAACAAATCTTGTTTAGGATATCTGCGTGAGAGCGTGCAGAACATACAAATATTTCTAGTCCGAACTCGTCAAGAAGAGAGAGCGTCACCCAACATCACGAGGCGGCAATTTGTGGGGAAGGACATACCTCGTTGCGGAAACCTTAACACTGTCGTGAAGTAAATAGACCTCCCCGTATATGCTTCTCAAATCTGCTTGCTGCTGTCCAGACCACAGCTTTCAAAATCACTCCAGCAGCCTACACTCCGTTCTCTCTTCCTCTTTGCCTGTTTTTTCTTGGTATCCGCTCAGGCAGCCACCATACATGTTCTCAATCTGTCCTCCGCCACTGTGCTCGTTGCGGACTCTACTTACGGTGGGTCTGCCACCTTCCAGTCCGGTGGGCAGACTAACTTCACGGTCCCTCTATGTTCTAACGCCAGTTCGGTCCCTCTATGTTCTAACGACAGTTTCCAGTTTACCAATTTGAATGACGCTGCAATTTTCTCTAACATCATGATCCCTGCGGCTTCTCCCGTCGAAATCGTTGATACCCCAGGAGGAGGCACAGTTGATGGGTGGATCGTCGATAACTACGGCAACGGACTGACAGAGCTATTCAGTGGGTTGTGAATACAGTTGTGCGTGCTCTCTCTCTCTCTCTCTTGTGTTGCTCGGATGCTGTAAAATTCCTCTTTCTTGAGGAGATTCGCTTCATTGATGCATAGGGTACGGAGGTGGTCTCAATACATGACAGTAAAAAGTGGCAACTGTCCTTCTAAGCATGCCATGATGGCTCTTAAAAACGGCGTAAGTTTATATCAGATTGTCATTGAGAGACCTAGAAATGTTTGTAACTAAAAATATGAGTGAATAATCTTGAAAATTTATTTTGCTCACATGGCATGGATTGAATACATACATACATACATATATACATATATATGTATGTATGTATGTATGTATGTATGCATGCATGCATGTGTGTGTGTTATATACATATACATATACATGCGTAAATACATGCATGCATACATACATACATACATACATACATACATATGTGTATATATATTCATATAATTGCATGTAATTTTTTCATGTTTTATGTATGTAAACAAATGGATGCAATAATGAATAAATATTTTTGAATACCATTAGTTCTATATGCACTACTGCCGATATAGGATACTTTTACCACTAGTATTATGATCATTCGAAATAATAAATATCGATGATAACTTTATAAAAAATATTTTCAATGCTATTGTCAATAGTATCATTAGGTGTATTGTATTACCATTTGTAAAGATACTATGACCAATGGTGATAATAACAATATCGACAATACTAATAATATATTACCGATGGTAATACTATTACTACAACTATAAAGCCAATCCACCTACCCTTTTTTATTGCCTTATGGATGAGATATAATTTTCCTCTCTTATCTCAAGCCCACCCCATGGCCTGTGTTCTTGAGATTACAAGGCAAGATGATGTAAGTACTCGCTTCCACTAAAGCTATGGGTTCTACTACTATAGATACTACCCTTTTATGAAATATTTAAAGAAATTTGATGGGTGTTGATATAAGTATCAATATATGACTCACCATTGGGACAAGTGTCACATCAAAAAAACTATCAAAATAAGCATCGATAATGCTATTACTTGTTCAAACTTGAAAAATTTTCCACTTCCCAATTTGATAAGATACCATCCTAATTATTTATTGATAGTCTATTGCATGGAAATTGTGTGGGTCAATGCATGATTGGGTGTAGTAATTTTTGTGAAGTTTGGGGGCATTTATTATATATGAATAACTTGCTTGATTCATAACTTAATGCATTGCTCAATGCAATCAAAAAACTTGGTGTCTAAACTAATCTACACATTTTAAACTTGAATTTGAGATCCAACCATTACACAATTCGCATTTGAATGAGATCATTAAACTATTGTAAATGTTGTTATGCCTATGAAGTTGTATCTTAGATTGTATACGATATCCAAAATATTTTAAATATATGAAATAATTATTAGAAATATATATGCAAGCAATTGTTCATTTGAAAGTGAACTACTTTAGCTTACCACAACCTAAAGGAAGAAACTGATTGAGAACCTTTGCTATGCTTTAGGGGGTGTTCAATACCTTGCTATAATTTTGTACATGAACTCAATAACTTTTTCTTATTCAGTTGGAAAGGAAAACTTTTTGAAAAATGCAGTCCACACTTATGGATCTACTACATGGTGGTCTTAGCAATTTGAAATTTGGTGATATTTACAACTTAATTCACCCATAAATGGAAAAAACAAACTCAATTTATACAAGTGCAATTCTCTTTGAATAAATCCAACTTTATATCATTTTGCATTAGTTCCTTTTCCATTCACTTTCTTGTAAAGAGGGCCATAAGCATGTCAAAGATAGTTCCTTTTCTTAACCCACAACATCAGACCTACTAGTAGTGAGCAATTTTGTGTTTTCATTTTTTCATCGATTTTTGGCCTCTTTGCACTTGTTTAGGAGGCACACGAGTTGATAATGTGTACTGCTAGTGGTGGTAAAATGATGCCATGGTTTTCCCTAGTATTTGACATCTCTTGCCCTTATATATAAAATTTCACTTCTCTCACGCTGGTAAATCCCCAAATAAGTACATGTCACCCATGTCCTTTCTTGCCCCTAGTAGGTAGTGACCTATGCGAAACTTTATCCACCATGATTTGATAATCCTATTGGCTTGGCTTCAGCCCACCTATGATGTGTTCCTTTCAAGCTTCAAACAAATTCTTTTTTAAAATTGTTTTCCTCATTGTATCTATCTTGGCTTCTTTTAGTCCATGCACTTGTCCATTTCATGGACTCCTCAAGCTCCCTTGGAGCTTACATATGTTTTGATTCCAATCATGGTAAAGGGTACTTGGTCTAACATAAATTTTTTCTCATTTGTTGGTTTGTTATCTTTATTTTAAATAAGATACTACATGGTATGATATTAGTTGCCATGGACTGCAAGAGAACTAGATAGAGGATGTGAGATAAGAAAGTTAATATATTCGATCTAAGTTGAAGGCCATGGAACATGATGATATGATATTCAAATGGAAACCAGGGACAATTTTGCAATGAATGTGAATGGAGAGATGACACTAGGAAAAACATCTACTTGGGAGCATTTGAGGCACAACCTTAGGTCACTCATGCCTTGTGCAGTAGTAAGTATTCCAAAATGTTACGTGTTTCAAAATTGGGATTCTCCAATAAGGACGTAGACAAGTATCGTTATCAACTTGAGGTATGATGTTGTAGTCAGGTCGGTTATATCCTCCTCATGTGCACTGATCATGTTCACGCTGCCATTTGCAAAAGTTGCATTGAATGAGATCAGTTAAAGCTCTTACCTCCATTATGTAGTTTGTTTGCAAGAGGTGAAATCTTTGCAGCTTTCTTTTCCATTTGTTCACATTGGCCACATCTTGCACTGATCTAAATGAAGTTATTGCCTCATGTACCAAGTATCGTGGTCTACTGTGAAAACCTATGGCTATTGTTGAATCATCCTCTTTCTTTGGGGGATGTTGGGCAACTTCCTCTTCTGACTCCTCTTCGTATGGCCCTTCAAGGAGCATGTGTTTAAGTATATTGTATCACATTTTGGTACCCATATCTTTATGTCCCCTATTTTGTGTTGTGAAGTGGAGGGCTATGTGGGTGGGCTCGTGCTTGTGTGAGTTAACTGATTGATCAGATTTCACTAAATTGGGCCTGTGGGAACGAATCCCACTATAATTTATAAGGCCTTCCTTAGGGTCTCCACATTGATCTTTTGTTCACACACTAGGGCCTTGTACTATTGGACTACCTTGTCATCAAGGCTAAGCCCAAACACATTCACTTTTTTTAGGTCACCAATGTCTCCAAAGGTCTCACAGACCTGCCCAAACCTTTTAACGCGGGAGATAGGATCTCCTTTGCCTAAGAACTTAGTGATAATATTAGAGATAGTGACCAGGCGACTATATGAGGCATTAGTGTCCCTCCCCATGACTACTTATGGTGCCATCCCCTTCTTAGAAATTGCACGCTAGTATCCTCATCGCCTCATCACTGAATACTATTTATGGTGTGATCAACATGGGAGACAAGATCTCCTTTGCCTAATAACTTAGTGATGAGCTTAGAGCAAGGATTGCATATTCACGTAATCACATGAATTTTCTTGTGATTATGTGTCGTGATGATGTATTTCATGCATTCATGGATACAAGCATGCCTTTACACTATCAGGTGGCCCTGACCTAGAAACTAGATACATACTGGTGGTAGTAGGGAACACTACCAATGGTACCTTGGTACCGGTGGTAGTTCTAATACTACCGCTAGTAGTTTAACACAATACTATCGACGGTATTATTAACCATACTGCTGGTATTGTTTACTACTACTGGTAGTTAAGGATTCCCACCAGTAGTAGTAGCATTACCGGTGGTAGTGTGTTACTTACCGTCGGTAGTACTACTACTATCGACGGCTATCCTTTAACTACTGGTGGTAGTACTACCACCCCAAAACATATGCCAACCGGGGGTTTCATTTTCATTAACAGTGGATTGAGAAAGGGTAAAAATACTCCTCTCTCCAAGTCTTGGCTGAGGGGCCTGGTCCAAGAAATGGTTCTTGGTCTCATGTCTTGAATAGGATGGGGGGCTAGTTGGAACCACAGCCTAGAACTAGGTTTCCTTGGCCCTCCATAGAAAGGGGGGGTTTTTTAAATCAAAATTTTTAAGAAATTACCTTGCATTTGTTGCATGCATGCATTGAAAGAATCATTTCTTGCATGCATGCATTGAAAGAAGCATTTGTTGCATGCATGCATTGAAAGAATCATTTGTTGCATACGTGCATTGAAAGAATTATTTGTTGCATTGAAAGTGGCTAGTAACATAGATAGAGTGTCCATCCTTGCCTATGTCATAGAGAGGGAGATCCAAGTTGGCAAGAAAATCAGCTCAAGATCCTATGGCACTATTTTTAAAGTGTGGTTGGTAGGAGCTTCACAGTTGCCATATCAAGTGGAATATGCTGGAAAGAAGTACAAGCACAATATTGGGACGCGTACATGAGAAGTAAGGAGAGAACAACTCATGTAGATTTTACACCCAGTCCTTGTATGTGTGATTGCAGTAACCCGAGAAGAGCCACTGTGGACCATCAAGCCATACTTTAATGGCAGTAGCTTGTTGTAGTTTTTTAAAATTCTATCAAAGGCAGGTTCACATGTACTTCCACCATGTTCTAAGAGGAGGAGCAAATCTAATGGCCATAGCAACCAGGTAAGTACAAGATACATTGGAGAAGGAAGATATTGCTTGAATCAATGTCTTTTGTGAGAATCTGTTCCATATCATCCATGTACTTGTGGATGGTTTGGCAAGGCTGCATGCAGGAAGGTGGATGCACACAGATCTGCACCCGGGAAACTCTTATTGGATTTTGTTGGAAAGTCATCATAGACTAGGGGATGTCCATGGACTTCTCGGAGAGTAGGGGATGGCCATGGACTTCTCGAAGAGTCAAAAGGCATGGACTTCTCAGTGAGTCTATGATGCCATGGACTTCTAGTCCATGTTATCATAGACTAGGGGATGGCCATGGGCTTCTTAGAGAGTTGAAAGACATTTAAGCATCTGAAGAAGCACTCTTTGGAGATAGATGCTGACTTTGCCGAGAGTATTTGCAAAAAAGAGGAAGAGCATGGGCAAAAAAAGTGACTTACTTCTGAGCTATAAGAAGTAGCCTTAAGAGGCAGATATACACACCATGCAAATACCTATGCATTGGGATGGATCATTTTTTTGAAGATGCCTAGGGTTATCTTGAGAATGATTGAAAAATGCCTTCCTCTCATGTTATTAATGCCATTAAGTGTCACGTGCATGAAAAAATGATGCATCGCATTATCAATCAGAGAGAGCCACTTGCAGAGACTAGTGATATCTTAGAGAGAGTAGAATGTGAGGGAGAATTGGCTATGAGGCCTATGTAAGAGATGACTCTTGCCCTTAGGCTTGCAACATAAGCCACATTTTTTGCCTTGTAATATTTTTGGGACACCATGTGTCTATCAAACTTATCGTAATAAACTTCTTGTTCAAAAATAAAATTATTAGGCTTGAAAGCCATTTATATTATGGAAAGATTGCAACATTTGAAAGCATTTATCCAAGATTGCAACATTTGAAAGCATTTATCCAACATTGCAACATGTACATTTTGCATAGCATATGTAACATCTTCATCTTTCATCGAGCACATTGTACGTGACATTTTCATTTTGTGTCCTGCCTCACACATCTTGAATTCACAAATGTTGAATTTGATGCATGCAGACTTTGCATAATGTTGCACTACGAGCATTTATCTATACTAAACTATTCGCACTATACTACCTAAAAATGTTACAAGGAGAGGATACTCCTCCTCCGCACAGGGAAGAGGAAGTCTCCAGAAGTGCAAGCAAGCATCCATTGATGCAAGAGGAGGCTCGATGTGTCGAGCATCAATGCTTATAGTTCAAGCAGCTAAGAAGGGTTACAAGTGCAGTGCCCGAGCATGTACAGAGACTATTGCACATACATCCATGTATGGTCAACCTGGAGGTCTATATGTTTAATAATTTATTTTTTATCTGAAGATATTGTAAATAAGTATCTATGATGAACTAGCAATCAACACCATGGGCATTGGTTTTGTAGGCATGCAATGGAAAGAAGTAAACAAGCTAGTCTCCAAACAAGAGATTTTGGCAATTTGGCCCTTAGAGGACATTGATGAAGAGGTAGTCTCAGGAAGCCAGGCAAGGAGATGCAGAAGAACAGAGGGATATGGAAGCACCCCAACCCAAGCTTTGGACTAGCATGGGAGATGGAAGATATCCAATTGCCGAGATAAATAGATTACGCAAAATGCCAGGAAAATCTAAATTGAGGTATATGGAAAGGCCCCACACTGTAATGAGTTGGTGATGTACTTTTCCAAATTCTTGTACGTGCACTTCATTAAGGGTATACAGGTTGACTTCTCCTCTACAAAGACAACCATATGCATGGTCATACAGAAGTGACGATCACACAGTCTCAATTGTCTAGGACATTGGAGGGTGCATGTGGACCACTGGAGCAACAAGTGCTGCAACTCCGTGAAGATAACGTAGCCCGGTTAGAGCAGGTCCAACGTCTAGAAATTGAAAGAACTGAGATAGAGTTGCAGAACGAGATTATTTCTCTACGTGCCCAATTGTTGCAAGAGGACCATGAAGCATGTGCAACACTAATCGAAGATGCAAGTGTGGAGGCGGGGTTAGCATCTTCTCAACCATATGCCATGCAACCCCTTCCCTCTGATAGCCTAGACAATTTCTTGTGCCCAATATGCCACTTTTTGTTTGACAATTGTACTGGCTATTACTCTTTGGCCTGCAGCCACAAATTTCATCTTTATTGTCTAGTAGATTACTTGCCAACTAGATCAATTTGTCCACTTTGCAAAGCCCAACTATCAATGGCATTGTACATGGTGTTGGGCTTCAGACAGTCGTATCCAGGACCATGACATTGAATGAAGTTATACATTCTCTTGATGATAGAAATATATGTTCTATGATGGAAATATATGACTTTGTTTTAAGTTCATTGAAGTTCTATGATGGTGTACTATATGATCTAGTGAAATTCATTTATAAAACACAAAAGCATGGCCTTACTTTGCATCACAAGTCAAAGTTCAAGGGTTCCTAGTCAAGTTTAACATTTGTTAATTATTATACTATGATGTGTACCTTATTTATATGCTTAGGGATTAATTTTTCTCATTGGATGGCTATCCTAGCAATTCCATACTTTATGTTCTTGCTTATGAAACTTAAATTTTATTTTATTTTTTTAAAAATCAACTATATGATCTAGTGGAATTCTTGGATTGTTGGCACCATAGGCCATAATCCTTGTATGGAATAAATCATATCCCACATCTCCTAATGTTTTAAGGATTTTATGATTGGCATAGATGTACACTAACTTTGCAGCCCGATCCTCTAGAAGTCTATTTCATAAAGTACTATGAACGTACTTGTCATGACTCCAGTTTCTTTATGAGCCCAAGATTGAGCATGCATGAGAAAGAACCCTCATTGCAATCAGGCATAGAAGATTACACATGCCACCATTCATCATGCATCATTTCCTAGCAGATGTAGTTTTTGCCGATGCTTGAACATCAATCGATGCAAAAAACCCCTCCTTGCATCGATACTTGGCTAACTCATTATTACAACACTTTGCAAACTCATGGTTGTGGGGATAATTTTATCACACCACCTTATGAAAGTCATGCATAACAATTGGGATCTCTTCGGGCTTCATATTCCACCACTCAGGGTCTAAAAGGTACCCAACACTATGCAATGGATTGTGAGATTGCTCCCATACTAGTTTAAACAATTGCCACAATTCCTTGCATTCTATAGCATTAAATGGTCTTCTCTCATTCTCTTGGCTTGGGTGAGCAAGGGGATTCCTCACAATAAGAGCATGCTCATTTACTTTTTGTATTTCAGAGAAGTAGGATTAAACTCACATTTTACCTTTAAGGACTCTAGGAAATCATTTTGAAATTGAGTAAAACTCAATTCATTAACAATTGGCATTTGGCTAAGAGAGTCTGCTACCACATTGAAGTTCCCTTTCCTATATGTCAATTGTGTATCAAACTCTTGCATTAACTCAGCCCATCTAGCTCTGGTTGATTACAAGTCTACTTAATAATCTTGATCTCAAATTTTGCACCATATAAATGGTGCCTCCACTTTTTTAAAGCATAGACTATAGCATATAGTTCCTTCTCATATGCTAAGTAATTTCATTGGGCATGATCTAACTTTTTGCTTTCAAAAGCCACTGGTCGACCTTTTTGTATAAGTACAGTCCCAACAGCAAAATCACTGGCATCTGCCTCAACCACAAATGGTTCATTGGGATCCACTACTTTAAGACAGGAGCTGCTGCTATAGCGACCTTTAATTTTTAAAAACTTCTCTTTTGAGGTTCATCCCATATGAAGGTACTTCCCTTCCCCTTAAGTTGGTCCATCATTGGAACATCAATCCTAGCGTAATCTTGGATGAATCTCCTATAGAATCCGGACAAACCCAGGACTATCTGTAATTCTTCTAGATTTGTAGGATGTGGCCATTCCAATATGGCCCTTACTTTGTTAGGGTCCATATGTACCCCTTCTTGGGATATTATATGTCCCAATTACTACATCTATTTGGTCAAGATGCAAAACGTTAGATCGTGCCCAACGAAATCACTCGACATATGAGAAGGAACTATATGCTATAGTCTATGCTTTAAAAAAGTGGAGGCACTATTTAAATGGTGCAAAATTTGAGATCCTTTGATCAAGAGAGCATTAAGTGGATTTGTAATCAGCCAGAGCTTAAAGGTAGAAAAGCTAGATGGGCTGAGTTAATGCAAGAGTTTGATATACAATATACAATTGACATATAGGAAAGGGAAGTTCAATGTGGTAGCAGGCTCTCTTAGCTGAATGCCAATTGCTAATGAATTGAGTTTTACCTAATTTCAGAATGATTTCCTTGAGTCCTTAAAAGGGAAATGTGAGTTTGATCCTCACTTCTCTAAAATACAGAAAGCAATTAAAAATAGGGATCCAACTAATCGAGAGGCTTTCATTGAGGAGTCGCATGGAAATGGCGACACACCACAGGTTGGCGATAAAGGACTCAAGTGGAAAGAATGTACTACTGAAGATGGCTACCTGCTCTACAAGGGTAGCACATGTGTCCCAGATGATAATGACATTATGCGCCAAATCCATTTTGAATGTCATGATAATCTGATTGCTAGACACTCAGGACATTCCAATATGATTCTTTCTTGAGAACAATAACATTATTTTACTTTCAATTGAGAGTGAGAACAATATGTGTGGCAATGGCTTAACCTGAACAATACTTCATTTTAAATGGGGATCACCCTTGCTCAAGGTTGAAAGGTAGAGCATGGGAAGTGGTAGGGCAATGATTCATGGTAATACTCTCATGATTTGAAAGGGCTCATTCTACTATAAGAATAATGCTTCAATCCTTTTATATTGAAAGGGCTCATTCTACTAATTTCTAGTTTCAAATTGTGCAAACAGAAGATTTCTTGAGTTCCATGGTTTGGTGCCTTACAAAGACTCATGGGTGATTTCCCTCTTGAGAAAGTTGAAACAACTTTACTTATTCACATTTGGGATTGACAATGTGCAGATTTATTTATACAGACAATGAAGTGCAATGTATCATAATTGAGGAAAATTACAATGATTGATAGTTTTATGTTACATCTCAAAGATAAGATCATAGCTAGAAGATCTAAGAGGTGAGGAAAATTACAATGATTGATAGTTTTTGTTGACAGGAAGAGAAAGAGGAGAGAGACGATAACAAGAGTATCTCCCAAGGAAGTTATTCTGTTCATATATCATAGGCATATATATAGTTGAGGACGATAGACAGAGTTAGGGAAAGCTATATATACCTCTAACCTCCATTCAAACTAGGCCCTCTAGCTATGGATGAAAAAGACCCCATCCTTGGGGAGTACAAGCAAAAAACATGAGCCACTATATATATATCTATGTGAAAAAATATATATAGAGGATGGCCATAGGCCATTTTGAATGATATCGTGTAATGGTGGATGATACATTGCAAATTGCATGTGGATAGTACAAAGGCATAAGACAAGGACTTGTACATAGTACAGTCCTAGTGCAGTGCAAAGTATAGGTGCTATGTTTGGTGCATGATACACTGCAAAGTATGTGTGGAAAATGGAAACTCTCCCTGGAAATGTCAACTTGTTTGACATGATAGTGATGATGCATAACTAGGGCTTGATATCTTTAAGTACGATGTTTAAGCTCTTCATTTGAATAGGAGAGATTCTCATCTCCACGTTCAAGTTGATGAAACCTCCTCAAACCTTTATAATCATGCCTTCATGTTTTGCACAATTCATCCACCAAAAATGACCAGTTTCATGCAGTGTATACGAAAACAACAAATATTCAAGTGTCATTTTTTATTGTACCAAGGATGAATGTATGAGGAAATTGCTTCAGCCACTCCAAAGATGAGTATGCAAGGACGATTTGAGATGTCCACAAAGCCAGGGCTAAATTGTTGCTTGCGTAGTGTAAGAAAGCCATAGTAACACAATAGGAAGGCCCATAAAGATCCTGCAAATCAACAACCAATAATCCAAAAACACAATGGGCATCCAGGCATTTGGAGTACCAAAGACTTGGGCATCCAGAAGTACCAAACAATTGGGCAGCCAGAAGTATCGAACAATCGAAAATACAACGAGCATAAACCACACATGTACGACAATAGGCAAGTTGGTGTGGATTAGACACAGCTTACATAATCATAGCGGGAATGAAATAACAACCTCTTTGCATCTAAAAGTATCGAACAACCAAAAATACAATGAGCATAAGCCACACACATATGACAAGAGGCAAGCTGGTGTGGATTAGACACAGCTTACATAATCATAGCGGGAATGAAATAACAACCTCTTCACATCCGAAAGTACTGAACAATCGGGAAGACGATTACAAAGAAGATCTGAAAGTAATCGAGAAAATGGGCATCCAAGAATGGTGATCATGTCCAAACGAGTACTCAATAGTAATCCATATGTACCACGTCCAAACGAGTACTTTATAAATAATCCATGCGTGCCAGGTCTAAATGAGTACTCAAGAAGTAATTTATATGTTTTCTATTGTCACCTTAAAGACCTTGAACCTTGCCACTTCCAAACAAGTATGCAATAAGTAATCCATAGGTGCCATGTCAAAACAAGTACTCAACAAGTAATCCATATGTATTCATCATGAAAGCCATATAAAAATGTGTCACGTCCAAATTAGTACTCAATAAGTAATCCATATGTGCTCATCGCATATGAGCTTAGCCTAGAAACAAATGAGCACCTTGAAAATGACAAGGAAACATGTGAGAAGTGCCTTTGCATATGTGAAGTAACGCATCTAGGAAGTAATGATATCAAATCTAAATGGAAAAGAAACATTGAAAGAAAACATGTTAGCTCGTTAACAACACAAAACATTTGGCAAGTCGTTTTCTTCCATAGGATGGACCAGCTTGTGAAAGTGAAGCTAGTGTTGAATACTTGACGAGCAAGTTAAGCAAGATGTAAGTTTATAAGAGAGAAAGAAACATTAGATCCACATTTTCTTTTGCATATCAAGCACACCTACATGATTAGAAAGTCAGCCCAAAATGACAAGAAGTATTTAGGATGAGGAACCTCCAAGCACTAAGAAATGAAAAGCTCAATATCAAATCTTTACCCTACTCTAGATCAAATACAATGGATGGTCTATATGCATGCTTTACTGACAAAAGTTGAAAGATAATCTGCTTTCAAAATCATGAGATAATCGAAAGTAACTCTCACCTTAAAAATAACACAAAACATTTAGGAAATCAAAAGTAAATGTTAAGATAATTGAAGAAAATCTATCCTTCAAAACAATACAAACATTTTGAAAGCTCCTTGGAATCAATTTGCTCATGCTGAAAGTAAAGCTTGATATGGAAAATTTATCAAGTCTCTTTAACCAAGATTCATGAAAACTTGAAGCTATAACAAACTTGTTAGCATAACATAATAATACATGTATTATCATTGCGAATAAAACATTAAGCATATGAATGTAGTGGAATGTAAATAACATAACCTTTCAAGTGTAATATCAAGAAGAAAGCATTGTACTGAACTACAATGATATCATGCTTCCCAATCATGTACAACATTAAAGGAAGTTAGTTTATCTCTATACCAACAGAAAAAAAAAAAAGCTCCAACACATAGATGTATGTCATAGTGGGAAGTAGCCATCGTCGTCTCCTTGAAAAGCAATCAAGTTTTGTGAGGTACCCAAGTATAGATATTGACATCTGGAGCTTCTTACTTGAAGGATGTTCTATGAATGTTGAGTACAAAAGCAATTACACCAAGACTCAGCAAAAGCAATGCATTAAATAAGAAGCTGATCAATAAAGGGTGCACTAAAATAAAAACTAGCTTAATAGATGTGAAGCAACATTGGCTTTTACTTTTGTAGAAGTAGCATAAAACCACAAGTGCTGAAGCACTAAACTCTTGTTTTCACTGATGACCTAATAGAAAGGAAAATTCACTTTCATATGATAGATAACCTTTTGTCCAAGGTGATTTTCCCAATCAACTATTTGGTCAGTTGAATGTATATAATTATCACTGCAAAAGCATGTAAATTGGGTTGCCTTACTCTTAATGACAAGATTGAGACTCTACATGGCATTGATTAGCTAAGATATTTATCCCTAAAGATTTACTATGCTTGCAACAACGATCCTACGCTCCTGGTCTTTATGGATATGACTAGCGGGCATTGGGTCTCCTCTTCATCTAAATTTTTATGGAGTCATGTAGCTAAAGAAGTTTGCTTTATGTGATTGAGCCTCTTATTGCTCCATGTGGGAACATGAAAACACAATATTCCAATGTGTTAAATCCAAGGGAACACAAATACTGAGTGCAAGATGGTGGAGACTGAAAGCGGGAGGACGACGTAAAATCAGGAAGCTTCTTATCAGTAAGTCTAATTTTTCATTACTTTTGCTTTTGCTTCAAATATTGTTGATTCTATTAAAGTATGAAACTTTTCCATCCTCATGTCCTAGATTAAGTCCCATTAGGGGAGAATTGGGGTCTCTAAAGGGTAGGGGAGAATTGGGGTCTCCAAAGGGCCCCCAATTAGTGTTTCCTAATTTCAAGGGATTAGTGAGGTATTTGAGGTGTACCAATGGGAGTGCTCCTTTTTGTGGGGCAATGCCATGTTGAGGTGGAGGGTGGGCAGACCTGTAAACATCCCCTATTGGTTACTCCTCTTACATCGGGGACCACTCAAATCATCCCTCCCCCCCCTTGACCCATGCTTGACCCTTCTCCCATATGCACCTCCCCCAAACAAACCTACAAGTCATTCAAGAGGCGGTGGGACCTTTTGTGTGAATTTTTCCCCCCTCTCAGCTTGTTACAGGCTTGCCCCCTCCTCTTCTCTGGTCCAACTCCATTCTCCCTCCATTTTTCAAACATGGGAATTCATTTGGCATCTTCTCTACCCCCTCCTGCTCTGGTCCAGTGTGTTTCTCCCTCTCCAGCACCTCCTGAGGCAGCTACTCATTCTCTCTCCATTCCTAGCTACAACACCTCCTACAACAACATCTGCTCATCCCCCTCTATCTTTCTTCCTCCATTCCCAGCTATAGTACCTCCTGTAGTGGCTGCTCATCCCCCTCTACTCTTTCTCCCTCCATTCCTAGCTACAATACCTCCTGGAGCAGCTGCTCATTGCCCTCTACTCTTTCTCCCTCCATTCCTAGTCACAGCACCTTTTGGAGCTTCTCTCAACCTTCACTTGCACCCTCTATACCTTCTCCCTCTCTCTCCCTCTATTGGAGCTTCTCTCTCCCTCCAAGATGCACTTTCTAGTCCACTATTGCTATTGTGACCTCTGTACAAGCATGGTGAGGAGACCATACATGTACTCTGTGTCCCACAGGAGCAAAAATGCACTGGGTGAATGGGTGCCTTGCACCTACAGCTTGAATGATTGGATAGTCATGAGAGGATTTGCCAAGGGTCCACATACTCTTCCCAAGAGCAAAAGAGGTGATCTTTTGCATGAATGGAAGGGCCGCATCATGAAGTTCAAGCTTGGGAAGAAAGGATTGCTTGCAAAGGTGCAACACATCTACATGGGGAAGGACATGTGCCTTCCTGTGTCAAGCAATCAATCGACAATACCATCGCATTATAAGTCTGCATTTTGTGTAAGATTTTGAAGTGTAATGAGTCAGCTTGAAATTGTGTTTTGAAATAGAACTAGTGTAATGAGTTAGTTTGAAATTGTATTTTAAAATAGCACTTGTGCATAGCAGATGTATTTCCTTCAGACTTTGAGGAGTGGAAACCAGTCAAGTGCTTCTTGGGTAAGTTTATTGCCATTCATGAGGATTTAGGAAGGGAGAGAAGTCCTCTGCTTTGAAATAGAGAAATATCTATTGGTATAATGCCAAGTACATTACTCCAAGGATGGCATCAGGCTATGGCCATCTTCAATGCATTGCAACGCCACAACTTGAAGACATGGATTGTAGCATGGTGGACATAAGAACAATGCAATCATACAAGGAAAAGATTGCAAAGGATGTTAGCATGGCGATAAAGTTTACATTTGGCTCTAAATGGGTAAGGTTGTCTTGGTTTATGCCTCTACACATTTTTGCTTCTTGTTTTCATAATATCCAAATGCACAGAATAAAAACCATGTGGTCATGCAAGTGCCTACATGAGAATGCCCTTGAGGAATTGCTTGGGGTGAATTGGGGAAGTAGGTTAGGTGAACAAAAGGGTGATCTATTTCAATGCCACATATGTAAGGACAATTTGGTTGTCAAGTACCACATTTCCTGCCAAATGTTATATTTTTCTTTCCAATATAGGCACTGGAAGAAAACAGGTGGCAATTGGCTCCCCCTTCACTCTAACAATGATGATAATACAGGGGTAAGTTTATGTATTGGTTCTCATTTAGGAGATGTCAAGAATGTGACTGTCACTTCACAGTGGACTCTCAGGGACGTGTGGGAACATCTATTGGTCATGGAGGATGACATGTCTGAGTCCTTTCACTTTACCTTAAATGGTGAAAAGGTAGGAAAGTGTGCAGAGAAGCTCGTGCATAGTGCTACTTTTATCCATCCTGCAATATTGAAGATTGTCTAGAAAAAGTGGGGTGGAACAATTGTGGTTTTTGACATTTTCCAATTAATAGTGGTGCAATTAATTTTGATGTTTTGAATGGTTTTGTTTCATGTCAATGTCAAGTTTTTCCCCAAAACTTTATAATTCTTTTTATTTTTTATATTTAGAACATTTGGGTATATATAGGTTATAAAGTTACTTTAGTTTCAAAATTTCACTATCATAGCCATAGTTCTCCTAGCTACCAAACTACCATGGATTCTGCTAGGTTTGCCTTCCACGATTTCATCTCCCATACTCCATTAATTGATAGAGAGGAGGAGTTATTTCCTATCTTTGATAAGAGCATAGATGTCCTAGGCACCTACTTGGGAGCCCGAGATGATCTCCGGTGACCTCCTGAACCCCATTCTACTTCTCAAATTCCATCCACCTCGGGTACCACCTCTGTTGACCCCGCAACAATGATATGGTTTCTTGCTCCCCTTCTTGTCGATGAGAACAATACCTCTTTCTCCATGACATAGAGGTTATATTTGGTCTCCGAGAGGATGAAGCTTTTGGTATCCTGTGTGGATACGAGGTGGACATGACTATGCAAGAACCTGGGCTTTTGGGAGCAGGTGATTTAGTAGAAGAGGCTCTTGCTTTAACACTGGCCCAAATCAAAGATGAATCTCCTCCGATCTACTTGATGTTTCAGAAGAAGCCTCCACATCTCACTCCAGACAGCAGGAGGCCTCTGGATCCATCCTCATTGACAAAGAGGAAGGGATTGAGCATGATGACTCCATGGTGGTAAGAAACTATGAGCTTTGAATTTCTTCTCTCTTGGTATACTTTTGCTTTAATGAAATTCTAATGTAATGTTGGACTGTTGCAGGAGGCATTTGAGGTCGACCTATTCTCATCTCGGCAATACCTTGTTCATAGTAGCTTCGACCAAGACTCGGGGGGGTCACTCATCATATGTAACCCTATCACGTGAGTTCAACAGAAGGATATTTTTTATTTCTAAAATTTACAGAAATAAATATACATAAGGGACTATTTAAAATAGTTTTTGAAAAAATTTACAGATTTGCATAGAAAAGGGGTACATTTTATTAATGAAAAAATTTACACATAAGGGATTTTAAATATAGGCCTTGAACGCACGTGATATAGAGGGTTTATACATAGTGACCCCCCTGAGGACCAAGATCACTCACTAGCACATTCTCAGTGTTTTAGAGAAGAGAGAAAGGCTCTGAAGCCTTATTGTATAGAAATTTTATTTTATATAAATACAGCTATACTTTTTATACAGTGTCCCATTTCATGTTCTTTTACAAAATTTATTTTATACTGTCATTGTATTTTGTAACTGTAATTGTTGTTGGCATTAATATTTTCATTCACTATTCTGTTCAAAAGCATGCAATCAAATAAATACTCGGGGGGGTCACTCATCATATGTAACCCTATCACGTGAGTTCGACAGAAGGATATTTTCTACTCCTCAAATTTACAGAAATAAATATACATAAGGGACTATTTAAAATAGTTTTGGAAAAAATTTACAGATTTGTATAGAAAAGGGGTACATTTTATTAATGAAAAAATTTACAGATAAGGGATTTTAAATATAGGCCTTGAATGCACGTGATATAGAGGGTTTATACATAGTGACCCTCCCGAGAATAAATATTTGCGCTATAATGGTCATTTCTGAAAAATCCAATAAGAATCTCACCGAGCGGTAGAAGGCAAATGTGTTCGGCATCGTGCGGGGAGCCCAAAAATGGTAAAACGTGCTATGGCACGTATGGGGCCTATTTGACCAAGTCAAACAGGCCCCATACGTGCCATAGCGGGTTTTACCATTTTTGGGCTCCCAAGTCAAACAGGCCCCATACATGCCATAGTGGGTTTTACCATTTTTGGGCTCCCCACACGATGCCAAACACATTTGCCTTCTGTCGCATGGTGAAAAAACATCATTTGACCACTTAAATTCACACTAAACTTGCACAAAGTGATGGAAAGCATCACGTAACATGTATAATAACATGAGAACAGTAATAGAACATAAAGACATCTTTTATTCATTGGCCTCAAAGGGTAGAGATTTTAAAAATGATTCAGGTTACACCAAATGAACCTAAACAACATCTAGGGCATGGATAGCACATAAGTTCGCATCTTCAAAAAGACCTATCTGCTCGGTTGCCTCCTGAATTGCTCCCATAGTGCATGAAGTGAAACACACATCACTCTTGTAATGCTGTGCTATTTCACGTACAACAGGTTGGAAGGGTGCACAAGGAATGAGATTGTCCATAGTGGTTTGGAACTTGCGGATCTCCTGAAGTGCCTTCATGCCTGATTTTTTGTGCCTCTTAATCTTTGGGACCCTGCACTGTCCTTTTTGGACATGGCTCCATGGTCGCTTCTCTGCTTTGAACTTCTTTTGCCTCTCTCCCTTGCAACCACCTCTTTAGACTCCTCTTCTTGTGTATGGTGGGTCATTTGAGGTGGCTTCTCGTGCCTAGGGGGCTGCTTTGTCCTTGGTCTCTTTTCCTTTTCACGAGGATGTGAGATAGCAGGTTGACGTCTTGCTCAGCTTGTACTAGAGGCTCCTCATATCTGATCATCTCAAGGCATAGAGGGTTGATGGTGCTCTTCTGTGCGGTTTGCTTGGTTGGAGGATTGGGGCCAAGGTTCATTATATCTGCAAGCTCGCCAAATACTTCCTCTTGTTGTGGCCCTTGTAATCTCTCCATCTCCTATGTTTGCCTTTCTTGCTCCCCTTTTTCGTCTAGATGCTCCATGCCAGGACCCCACAGAGGAGGGAGGGGTAGTTGATCAGGATTGACTAGACTATTTTGCCCCTCTTGGGAGACCTCTCTACTTCCACGGTTAGTTGTGTGGAAGGACTGAGAGGACCATTGATCGTGCTTGGATCCTTCATCGTGCTAGGATTCCTCATGGTGCTGAGAACCCTGGGATCCCCCATGAGAGTCGGATGGTGGGGACTCACATTTGCTTCGACTCTTGATGATGAGAACCGCCTTCGGATCCCTGGTGATCATTGCCCTCTTGGCCACTGGGGCTTGCAGTGTGTTTGGAGGCCATGGCGTTCTGAGGAGGACAATGGGTAGCATCTAAATGGTGTCCAGTGGGTCTAGCAGTTTGTTTAACTCGTGCCATAGAAATGAGGGATTTAAGGGTTTTTAAGTGCTTTATATAGACTTTTTTAAAGCACTTAGGGTTTTTCTTTTAAATTAGGGTTTTTTGAGTTCACCTCCTCCCCCCCAGTGTTTTGTCGCCAATTCGGTAATACTTAATCTTCACCACCCTCCCTCCCAACCCGCTCACCCCTCTACCCTACCATGTCACACATGCAATTCTGCAATTTCCAAACAAATTTGTGAATTTTGGAATCTATAATTGACTCAAAATAGTGTTAACTTTATTCATCAAACATTTTACATTTGGGAATCTCTTAGGACCCAACACCTCCCCTGTCTGACTCTACATTGCAACCAAACCGCAACCCCTTGGCTCCTTGTTGAGGACTTTCAAGCAGCACATCTCCTCGTCTTCTTGACATGTTGAACTGCTTTTGCGAGACTAGAGACCTCTACCTTATCGTGCTTGAGAGTCCTGGCCTCTAGACATCTATAAAACCAATCGAACATTTCGTGTAGTGCATTGCTTCATGCAATACCAACTTCATGTCTTGTATTCTTGAAGTATGTTGCCTTTGCTCTGCAGTGTGATTTCTCCATTCCTTGAGTATTCCAAATGGACAGAGGGCCCCATTGCTCCATAGACCATGGTGCATGTGCGTAAAGAATATGATGTAAAGAAAAACATTGTATTAGAAACATAAACTGACTCAAGTTTAAAGCACAAAATTTCAACCTAAGGAGGATTACCATGTAATGTGTAATATGTGACTCCCCCCATGCTTATACCATCAATGATATGAATTCTCCCAATGCTGTCCTGAATCTCTCATAATAAAGCTCATATGTTTGAACTTATCTAAGCAACCGTATCTGCGCTAACAAGTCGGTGACATAAATGCACAATGGTCACCTTGGCATATCATGAGTGGAGCTCGATATCTCAACACTCCCCCTCGAGCTCAATCCCAATTCCTGCACACCAAGTAGGTCTTTGACCTTGCGCAGCTTCTCTGTGCCCAATGCCTTCGTGAATATGTTAGCTACCTGATCCTCTGTGCTGACATAAACTAGATCAATAAGACCTAGTAAAACCTTCTCCCGCACATAGTGATAATGCACCTCAATGTGCTTTGTTCTAACATGATAGACTGGGTTATTTGCCAAGTGTATACTGCTCATGTTGTCACAATAAATGACAACTGGTCCATCTGTAGACTGATGTATATCATAAAGTAGCTTATGCAACCAAGCTATATAAATGCATCAAGCTTTGTCCATAGTTTTTCTCTCAAAGTAGCAATTCGCGGATGTGAAGCTTGATTTGTGGTGCACTCACACAAATCTTTCTAGTACTCCCATTCTAGGATGCTTTGAGCCAATGTATGTTTTTCTTTATCAGCATCGTGGTTGGACAAGTACCTCCTTGCCTTTCCTCCAACCATGGATACTTTAGCTGGAAGATTTTGTGTATTTCTTGATTGTTTCTTGTCGTGCTTAAGCTTCACATTGCCTCCATGAAGTCCCATTAGTGAGAGTATTTTTGCAGCTTTTGCAATGCATTGTGTAGATACTTGCTGTGGCCTCAAATTCCAAGCATAAACTAGATGGAGAGAGAGTAACTTATCAAGTATACGCAGTTCAGCATGCAAAATACACACGTGTACCCACTTTAATGGAATTGGTAGAATGGGGTCCCACTTAGGATCCTTTTTGTGATGATCACGGGCTGCACTTTGGTTGCAAGAAAGGATGCCATTTTCCCACTGTAGGCTTCCCTTTTGCATCTTCTGAGAGTGGGTGCAATACAAGCATGTCCATTTTGCATCTGCACGTGTATCACAACCATACAAGCACTTGAGGGTCTTCAAATCAATAGCTAGATGCCATTCAACTTGAAACATTCCATGCCCATCCACAATGAATATTTGCCTTGCCTCTTGTCTTCGAATAATTGACGGGATGCCGGCTCTCTCTAGAACCCACTTCAATGTCTCATGGCACTCCTTTGGGGTCTCAAAGGCTGCAAGCCTCGATATGTCCTTCTCAGATTGGACTGAGAAACCCCACTCAACTTCCTCATCCCCTTGAGTAAAACATAAGGCGTCATTCATAATACAAATGCTCACCCTCTCTAGCTTGTGCTATTTTACCAACTAAGCTTCATCCATTTTTATAACAAATACTAGCTTGCCGTCTATACAATGAAAGAGAAATTCAGTAAGGATATAGAAATCAAAAGAAATAAAGTTGAATGTGAAGAGGGAATTTCTCTTACCTTCTTCTCTCATCCCATAGAATTCGACCATGGCTCTCTGCAAATTCTCTACATCCACGTAAACATTATTGAAAGCATTCATCTCAAACATTTGGATGCCAGATTTCTTTTCACTCTTCCAAGTCATTGTGCCACTTACACAATGGTATCCTCCAAGCTTTTCTCTAGCACATTGGTTTGTTTCTTGATATGCAAGCCTTACAGACCATGGTGTTGGCAATGGCATCATAGATATCTTATAGTTTTCCTCCATAGCAGACTTGAAATTTTTAAAAACAGAGTTGTAAACTTCACAACTTACACCAGCAGCATCACAAGCTCCAAGCACCTCCTTTGCTTGGACGAGGCCCTTGAAATCCTTCATTACCTCTGTAGCAACTTGTTTACGTAGCCCTTCTTGTCTAGGGTCCTTCAACACTTCCATGACATCACTTGGCTTTATTAAACTTCTTAGAACATATGAAGGATCACTATCATCCATTTCCATTGTTCCCATCACATCCTCCATGAAATTCCTAAAGTAGAGTACAAATGAGTCTTAGTGGAAAGAATGCAACACCACAAATATTTTGGGGTAAGAAAATTCATTGAAAATTTGGGGAACTAACCTTGCAGCCCATATTCTCCTCTTTTGGACACCACTATTGGTTGACAATGCATCCATAGATTGCAATTGTCTTTTCCTCTCCTTCAGTCCCAAATGTGTTCCCTTTAACTTTTGTACTCGTTCTATGGACTTCTCTCGTTCCTTCTCCAGAGCATGCTGAACTTGGCCATAGATAGAAGACCTTTCCAAATCTTGTTTGATTTCAGCAAGCTTCTGGATTGATTCTTCCAATTCATGTCGCTCCATGTCCAGTGCATGTGCTTTGTCACTGAGTTCTTTGTTTTGTAATTGGAGATCCTGCATACTATTATGCATTGCCACAATAGTAATATTTCCCAAATGTGCAAGTTCTTCTGCTTGGGCTCTCTGCACCTCGCTTGCTTGCATAGCCAATGTCTGAGAATGGTTCAATCGATTGCAATAATCAAGCAATCTAGCATGTCCCTTGCCAACAAACCGAACAACATCATGCACTGTATGAAAAGGAGGACTCTTTTGGGTGGCAGCATCTAAAGGATACAAGTTTCCATCCACCCAAAGGTCAAGATGCTTATTCTGTTGCAATCGAAGACTGTGGAGCACACTTCGAGGAGTTCCACTATATCCCAAAGAGCGTGTGCTTGCATATTCTACCTCTAGTTGTAGGTTCACATGGTACTTGTTGGATATGTCCTTGAATGGTGCCATGAGTACTCAAAGAGAGGTATCACTGATGCAGGCTAAAATGTAGGGGAGAGCTGACAAAGATGGAGCAGTGAGAGGGAGAAAGTATCAAGGAAGAGGGAGGAGGAGAAGCAAATGAGGACAAGAGGAAGAGGAGGAGAAGAGTAGGGCGACAAGTGTAGAAGGAAGGGAAGGAGCTGTTGTAGAAGGGAGGAGGAGGGAAGAGATGCTACAGGAGGGAGGAGGAGGGAAGAGATTCTGCAAGAGGGAGGAGCAAAGGAGAGGGATCCTGGGCAGTTGGAGAAGGAGGGGAGAGGAAGGAGGGAGGAGGAGCCAGAAGGAGGAGGAGTAGCTAGGAGGAGGAGGAGGGGAGAGGGAGGAGGGAGGAGGAGGACAGAGACAGAGGAGGGGAGAGGAGGAGAGAGGGGGAGGGAGGGAGAGGGAGAGGGAGGAGGAGGAGGGATGGAGGGAGGGAGGGAGGGAGGGAGAGAGAGGGAGGGAGGGAGAGAGAGAGAGAGGGAAAGAGGGAGATTCGAAATTTGAAATTCAAATTTTAAAAAGTGGCCCCCTCCCCTCATTGATGGGGTGAGAGGTGGGCTCAAATGTGGGCTTAACCTTGGGCTGGTTAGGCGTCTTTGGGACCCTTCAAGGCCCTTGCATTAGCCCACTAAGCATTCCCTAATCCATTCCTTATGAGGCCCTTTTGAGATCCCAATTCTCCCCTAATGCTCCCCTAATGTCTCTGGTTATGGGTGTTCATCTTCTTGTCCAAACACTCACCTACTAGTTTATTGACAGCAAGAAGCAAAAAGAAATAACCATATCTTTCTTACCCGAAATCAAAATATAGTGATTCAGCTAGTCAAAATAACTAGCGCATATGCTTTGAACAAGCCATCGTGGATAGGTTTCATCAATCATGATCACAACATTGATTTGCAATGCATCTTTGTTAACTTTTGCATATTAACTCAAAACCCTGTGATCAAGTAGTCAAAACGATTAGAAAGAACATTCTTTGAATGATTGCATTGTCAGATTAACAAAAATCTTGTTTCTTTCTTCTCATTGTGATGCTAGTCTAATACCATGTTGAGAGAAAGAGAAAGAGAAGCGAGACAAAAACAAGAGTTGCTCCCAAGGAAGTTTTTTTCTATTCATAGATCATAGGCATATATATAGTTGAGGACTAAGCTGAGCTAGGGCGACCTATATATAGCAATGATAGTTTTATATTATAGCCCCAAGATAATCACATAGCTACAAAATCTAGGAGGCTATGTAGGATGTTAGATATTTGATAAAGAATGCTATAAAATGAAGTGCAATGGACCAAATCTTAGGAGGCACCAACCACTTTAGAAATACACAAATGCAAGTCATATCCTATTTACAAATGCTTATATGGATTTTTATATCCTTCATTGATAGAATTAGGGTCACATCTTCAGAATGTGAAAGTAGAACACACTTAGAAGAAGAGTTCCAATAGAGTAAGGGCATTGGCGCATCATCAGACGAGCTTCCACTCATCCCTTACATCTATACTTATAAAATCACAACATAAGTTGCAAGAAAATATATTAACAGTTATAAAATAGCATCTATGAGCTTCTTTTTTAACTTAGAACATAAAGTGTCTTAAATAGTCACTATATAGCGACATTTTGCTCTATTCCATCGCTATATAGAGACACTTTTTAATTAAAAGTGTCGCTATATAGTGACGAAAAAGCGTCGCTATATAGCGACGCTGTGGATTAAAACCGAAACCCGACACGACATGCGGCGCTTTCTCTAGCACTCTCTAATCTCTATTGTAAGCAAGGCAATCTCTCCTCCCACCTATTTCCGATGACCTCCCACTTTATTCTCCACTCCTCACCACTGCTCACCCCTCTCCTAGCTCTTGTGCTCCCTCTCCACCCTTCTCCCTCTTTGGTTTCTTGAAAGGAAGTTTTTCAAGAGGTGAGTTTCTTTCAACAATGTAGGTAGGTTTTTTGTGAGATTTCATTTTGTGAGTGCTTCTCCTTGTATTGCTAAACCTGTGTACTAGTTTTCATGCTTGATTTCAAAGGATTGAAACAAAAAATAAGATTTCAAGAAAGAAAGAAGACTCACTTCTTCTAATCTTTTTTGTATTTCTCTTCCTTCTCTTTCTCCTTGTCTCCTCAATCCTATCTTTTTGAGAAGTTGCTTTTGTAATCTCCTCCTTCCTCTAATATCTTATTTGAAAAATGGTATGTTTCCTCTCTTTTGTAGGGCCAGTCCACAAAACACCGAGCGGGACGTACTATTCCAGGTATGTGCTTCCTCTTTTTTCCATTTGTTATTTTTGTTATTTATATTGGCATGCAACACTGTAGTGATGGGCCTAGGAACCCTCTCTTCCCCTCTCTTTCCTCTTCTTTCCCTCTTCTCTCCTCTTCTTTCCCTCCTTTCCTTCTTCTTCTCCTTCAATCTTTCAATCTCTTTCCCCCTCTTTTTCCCTCTTTCCTTTCCCTCTTTGTCTCTCTTTCCCCCTTCTCTTATGCTCATGCATAAGCATAAGCATGAGCATATGTCTCCTTCTCTTATGCTTATGCTTATGCAAGAGGAGACATATGCTCATGCTTATGCTTATGCATGAGCATAAGAGAAGGAGACATATGCTCATGCTTCTCTTTTCCTCTTCCCCTTTTCCAATCTCTCTTTCCTTTCCCTCTTCTTCTCTCTTCTCCTCTTTCCCCCCCTATTTTCCCTCTTTCATGCTCATGTTCTTATGCTCATGCATAAGTATAAGCATGAGCATATGTCTCCTTCTGTTATGCTCATGCTTATGCTTATGCATAAGACTCCTCTTATGCATAAGCATAAGCATGAGCATAACAGAAGGAGACATATGCTCATGCTTATGCTTATGCATGAGCATAAGAGAAGGAGACATATGCTCATGCTTATGCTTATGCATGAGCATAAGAACATGAGCATGAGACATATGTCTCCTTCTCTTATGCTCATGCATAAGCATAAGCATGAGCATATGTCTCCTTCTCTTATGCTCATGCTTATGCTTATGCATAAGACTCCTCTTATGCATAAGCATAAGCATGAGCATAAGAGAAGGAGACATATGCTCATGCTTATGCTTATGCATGAGCATAAGAGAAGTAGACATATGCTCATGCATAAGCATGAGCATATGTCTCTTTTTCCCTCTTTACTTTCCCTCTTCTTCTCTCTTTCTTTCCCTCTTTCCCCTTTTCCAATCTCTCTTTCCGTTCCCTCTTCTGTCTTCTCCTCTTTTCCCTCCTCTTTTCCCTCTTTCATGCTCATGCATATTTATGCATAAGACTCCTCTTATGCATAAGCATAAGCATGAGCATAAGAGAATGAGACATATGCTCATGCTTATGCTTATGCATGAGATAAGAGAAGTAGACATATGCTCATGCATAAGCATGAGCATATGTCTCTTTTTCCATCTTTACTTTCCCCCTTCTTCTCTCTTTCTTTCCCTCTTTCCCCTTTTCCAATCTCTCTTTCCGTTCCCTCTTCTTCTCTCTTCTCCTCTTTTCCCCCCTCTTTTCCCTCTTTCATGCTCATGTGCTTATGCTCATGCACAAGCATAAGCATGAGCATATGTCTCCTTCTCTTATGCTCATGCTTATGCTTATGCATAAGAGGAGTCTTATGCATACTCCTCTTATGCATAAGCATAAGCATGAGCATAATAGAAGGAGACATATGCTCATGCTTATGCTTGTGCATGAGCATAAGAGAAGGAGACATATGCTCATGCATAAGCATGAGCATATGTCTCTTTTTCCTCTTCTTCTCTCTTTCTTTCCCTCTTTCCCCTTTTCCAATCTCTCTTTCTTTTCTCTCTTCTTCTCTCTTCTTCTCTCTTCTCCTCTTTTCCCTCCTCTTTTCCCTCCTCTTTCCCTCTCTTTCCCTCTTTCCCCCTCTTTCCCTCTCTTTTCCCCTCTCTTTCGCCTTTTCCCCCCTCTTTCCCATCTTCTTCTCTCTTTCCCCTCTTCTTTCCCTCCTTTCCTTCTCCTTCTCCTTCTCCTTCCCTCTTTCAATCTCTTTCCCCCTCTTCTTCTCTCTTTCCCTCTTCTTCTCTCTTTCTTTCCCTCTTTCCCCTTTTCCAATCTCTCTTTCTTTTCTCTCTTCTTCTCTCCTCCTCTTTTCCCCCCTCTTTTCCCTCCTCTTTTCCTCCTCTTCTCCTCTTTTAATTCCCTCCTCTTCTCCTCTTTTTCCTCCTCTTTTCCTCTTCTTCCTCTTTTCTTCTTCCTCTTCTTTCCCTCTTCTTCCTCTTCTTTCCCTCTTCTTCCCCTCTTTCCTTTCCCTCTTCTTCCTCTTTTCCTCTTCTTTCTCTTTTCCCTCTTCTCTCCTCTTCTTTCCCTCTTCTTTCCCTCTTCTTCTCTCTTCTTTCCTTCTTTCCTTTCCCTCTTCTTCTCTCTTTCCCCTCTTCCAATCTCTTTTCGTTTCCCTCTTCTTCCTCTTTTCCTTTCCCTATGCCTATGCCTATGCCTATGCTTATGTTTGTTTTTTGTTTTTTGTTTTTGTGTTTGTGTCTATGTTAGACATGGCATCACGTCGCATGTCCGATGAGTACGGATAGCCTCGCAGGAGGAGACATCATGATCTATATGCTCCAAAGGACTTTGATTCCTCTTAGGTGACACTTGAGGGGACTACCCCTGGTCCGACTCCTCTCGGACCTAGCACTGCGACTACCCTTGGTCTGACTCCTCTTAGATGTAGCACTGCGACTACCCCTCGGGGAACTCCTTTGCTAGCCACGCATGGCTTTGTCAGGAGTCTCGATGAGTTTGTAGCATAGATGAGCGATGAGCAGGGGCAGCGAGATTCTTCTCTCTGCTATCTCAGAGGACCTCAGCAATTCCCTCCCCTACATCGACAGTTGGACCTACTACCTAGCCATCCCCTCGTGCCCCTTTGACTGAGGGGTCATCACCTGCACGTGCCTCTCGTAAGGGAAGGAAGAGTAGGAGGGCCCGCTTATGTTGTGCTGACTCGAGATATGTAGACGAGTCAGCACACACATGACTCTTGCACAAGCCATCCCTCTGCCATGCTTGCTTCCGGTCTTGCTCTTTGTCTTACAAACCCCTTTAAAGTTTTCATAAACTACTCGAGAAAAAACATCCATTGACTATGAACGGTACCTGCTATAGCCACCTCATCAACTATGTGCACAAGCAAGTGGACTTGAGTTGTCATAATGCTCGAGGGAAAGTGCTTCTCAAGCAAGCATATGGCTTCGATGGATTCCACCCTAGCCTTCTCGATGCTCGATATAGAGATCTCTTTTTGAGATATCCACCTATTTCACATGTCCATGCATATGTAATATATTTGAGATATCCACCTATTTCACATGTCCATGAAGAAAATACATAATGTGATTTGATAGTAAGCATACCTCACAATACCACAGATCTTGAATATAGCATTTCTAACATCTTCTTGTAATCACCCTTTTATTGTAATTGGGAGGATGAACTATCAAAGCAACAATGAAGTCATGTCAACAATATAACATAATAATAATTACGCTAATGCATCACAATTATCGGTACACTAATTCTACTTAGAATACCTGTAAGACCTTGTGCCAATCATGGGACTTGAGGCCACTAAGCTTATTGTCCTTTGAAAATGCTCCTTTCAAGCAACACATGTACCTTGTCGGTGTTTGAAAAGAGGCAATGTCTGCCTTGACCGCTGCCTCCTCCCTCTAGAGAGGATCCACGTTGCTTTCGGGAGGACAACTTTTCTCGAAGCATGCACTTGGGGCCACAAACGAGACATCCTATTCATAGCATGCAAGTCTTCTTGCACTCCTCTCGAGTCCTTCGAAGTAACCAAGTGTGCCCAAATAGTAGCCCCCACATTCTTGAAGATATGCATGGGATCCAAGAGATGATTGATTTGTAACTGACCCCAATAAGGAAGCTCGTGAAAGATCGATAGCCTCTTGATACCAGGAGGAGGTTCCTCTTCATTCACCCTCCAAGCTTGAATCCAATCACTTGCCTTCAAATATGATGGTGGTGGATCAAGCTGACCTCCATGTGCGAGATGGTCGAGCGAAAGGTATCGAGCATGACCTTCATAAAAATTTTTCCTCATATGTTTGGAGTAGCGTGCAAGCAATTTTAGAGCCAGTCCACAAACAAGACAAGCATGGTACCCACTTGTAACAAGTCTTGCACGCATGCATGAATGTGTTTGTACAAGACATGCGTGCAAAAGAGAGTAAAAAAAGCATAATCCCTCATTGTACATGTAAAGACACAACCACGTACCTGCGCACTCTCCATATCCTGGGTAGTCATGCATGGTCCATATCAAGATACCTCTGACCAAAATATCATTGGTATGTCTAGGAGCTTTGGAAATATCAAAGACCTACACTCCTCTCCATAATATCTATAACTCCTCTATCAAAGGTGCCATGTACACGTCCATGTTTTTTGCCTTGTACTTTCCTGGCACAAGTAGTGCAAGCATGAGGTGTCCCTTTTTTATTGTTAGCCATGGTGGGATATTGTAATTCACCATGACTATGGGCCATGTTGACCAAGATGTCGAGCGTAACCCGAAAGGATTCACGCCATCGATGGCTAGCCCAAGATGCAAGTTGCGTGGCTCCCTCGCAAAGTCCGGCCATTGATTATCTATGTGCTTCCAAGCTGCACAATCTGTGGGAATCCTGAATGTGTGATCAGTGGACCGATGAGATGCATGCCATGTCATCAACTCCGCTATGGATTTGCATTGAAACATGTGTTGTATTCTTGCAATGATGGGAAAGTGTCTTAAGACCTTTACCGGTATCCACTCACCCTACAAGTCATCTCTATATCATTGTTCCCCACACTTTGGACAACTAGCCAAATCTCCATGCTCACGACAAAAGAGAATACAATCATTACGGCAAGTATGGATGGTATCATAATCCATACCCACCATTGTTAGCATCTTTTTCGCTTCATCTCTTGATGCGGGCATGGTATTTGGTGCAGGAAACATCTTCTGGAGCAACCTATGACAAAGACACTATCCAAATGATGATTCTCAAAACAAACAATATCCAAATAATGAGTCAAATTAATGCAAGGGCTAACCTCATTAAGGCCGAGACACTTGTATCCGACCACCCATACTGTACTTGTAGATTCAAGATTGAGAGACAAGCACGTAGTTTAGACATCCTAGCACCCTCGTACAATTGTGTTGATTGCAACTCTCACATTTTGACCTCAGAATCTAACATCACATGTACATGGGATGTAGTGCCCCTAAAAATGGAATCCATCATGTCGACCATACCCTTGTCATTATCCGAGAGACTATAGTCTTGCTGAAAGTGAGAAGGTATATGTGTACCCTCGTCACCCTCCTCATCTTGTTTTAATATTTCGTGTAAATGTAAGATCTTCTATTTCCTGGTATACAATAAGATTGCGAAATTAAATAGCTTTGACTTACCGATGATCCATCAACATGTGCAACACCAATGGGGGGTACTGGTTCCGGCTCCTCCCCATACATCCGCAAGTGGTGCATGATAATACGACGTTGATGTCATACTTCTCACTTGTAATGAGTGCAATGATAGTATAACCTCTCCGCAAGCCACTTCGTGCTCCCGGGCATTGGTGCATCATCGGACGAGCTTCCACTCGTCCCTTCCATCTACACTTATAAAATCACAACATAAGCATGAAGAGGAGATACTGACAATTATAAAATAGCATGTTTGAGCTTCTTTTGATGCCACATAAAAAAAGTGACAGTAAGCGTCGCTATATAGCGACCTTTTCCTCTATTCTATCGCTATATAGCAATGTTTTTAATTAAAAACGTCGCTATATAGCGATGAATAAGCGTCGCTATATAGCGACGCTATGGGTTAAAACCCAAAACACTAAACGTGTGGTGTTTTGTTCATACTATCCCCTAATCTCTCAAGTAAGCAACCCAATATCTCCTCCCATCTATTTTCGATGACCTCCCACCTATTTCAAGCAACCTCCCACTCTATTTTCCACTCCTCACCCTTCTCCTACCTCTTGTACTCCCTCTCTATCCTTTTCCCTCTTTGGTTTCTTGAAAGGAAGTTCTTCAAGAGGTGAGTTTGTTTCAACAATGTAGGTTGTTTGTCTGTTAGCTTTAGTTTTTTGAGTGTTTCTTCTTGTATTGCTAAACGTGTAAACTAGTTTTCATGCTTATTTTGAAAGGATTGAAACAAAAAACGAGATTTGAAGAAAGAAAAAAAACTCACCTCTTTTTTCTGTATTTCTCTTCTTTCTCTTTCTCCTTGTCTCCTCAATCTCCTCCTTTCCTTGTCTCCTCAATCTCCTCCCTTCAAGAAGTTGCTTTTGTAATCTCCTCCTTCCACTAACATCTTATTTGAAAAAATGGGTTGTTTTCTCTCTTTTGTAGGGCCAGTCCACTACATTGAGCGAGACATACTATTTCGGGTAAGTGCTTCCTCTTTTTTCCATTTATTATTTTTGTTATTTGCATTGGCCTGTAGCTAGTGCCTTAAGCGCTAGCTGCAGTGATGGGCGTAGGAACCCTCTCTTCCCCTCAAACTCTTTCCTTCTTCCCCCTTCTCTTATTCTCTTTTTTTCCCCTTCTCTTTTTTCCCCCTTCTCTTTTCTCCCTCTTCTCTTATTCTCTCTTTCCCCCTTCTCTATTTTCCCCTCATCTCTTTTCCCTTCTCTCTTTTCGCATCCCTCTTATTCTCTATTTCCTTTCCCTCTTATTCTCTTATGCTTATGCTTCTCTCATTCCCCCTTCTCTCATTTGTATAAGCTCATGCTCATGCATGAGCTTATGCTTATGCTAATGCTTAAGCATAAGCATAAGCATAAGCATAAGCTCATGCTTATCCTCATGCATGAGCATGAGCTTATGCTTAAGTTTCCCCCTTCTTTATTTCTCTATTTCCGCATAAGCTTATGCTTATGCATGAGCTTATGTGGAAATAGAGAATGAGAGAAGCATAAGCTCATGCTTATGCTTCTCTGATTCTCTATTTCCACATATGCTCCTTCTCTATTTCCGCATAAGCTCATGCTTATGCATGAGCTTATGCGGAAATAGAGAATGAGAGAAGCATAAGCTCATGCTTATGCTTCTCTCCTTCTCTATTTCCGCATAAGCTTATTCTCTATTTCTGCATAAGCATAAGCATGAGCTTATGCTCATGCATGAGCATGAGCTTATGCTCATGCATGAGCATGAGCTTATGCTTAAGTTTCCGCATGAGCTTATGCAAAAATAGAGAATGAGAGAAGCTTATGCTTCTCTCATTCTCTATTTCTGCATAATCTCATTCTCTATTTCTGCATGAGCATAAGCTCATGCTTATGCTCATGCATGAGCATGAGCTTATGCTTAAGTTTCTGCATAAGCTGATGTTTATGCATGAGCTTATGTGGAAATAGAGAATGAGAGAAGCTTATGCTTCTCTCATTCTCTATTTCCGCATAAGCTCATTCTCTATTTCCGCATGAGCATAAGCATGAGCTTATGCTCATGCATGAGCATAAGCATGAGCTTATGCTCATGCATGAGCATGAGCTTATGCTTAAGTTTCAGCATAAGCTAATGCTTATGCATGAGCTTACGCGAAAATAGAGAATGAGAGAAGCTTATGCTTCTCTCATTATCTATTTCCGCATAAGCTCATTCTCTATTTCCGCATAAGCATAGGCATGAGCTTATGCTTATGCTTATGCTTCTCTATTTCCCCCTTCTCCATTTCGCATAAGCTCATGCTCATGCATGAGCATAAGCATGAGCTTATGCTTCTTTTGATGCTAGCATAAGCATAAGCATAAGCTCATGCTTATGCTCATGCATGAGCATGAGCTTTTGCTTAAGTTTCCCCCTTCTTTATTTCTCTATTTCCGCATAAGTTTATGCTTATGCATGAGCTTATGAGGAAATAGAGAATGAGAGAAGCTTTGTCGGGAGTCCCGACGAGTTTGTAGCGCAGATGAGCAATGAGGAGGCAACGAGATTCTTCTCTCTGCTCTCTCAAAGGAACTCAGCAATTCCTTCCCCTACACCGACGGGTGGACGTACTACCCAGCCATCCCCTCGCGCCCCTTCGACCGCGAGATCATCACTTGCGCATGCCTCTCACAAGGGAAGGAAGAGTAGGACGGGCGGCTCATGTTATGCTAACTCGAGAGATGTAGACGAGTCAGCACACTCACGCTCCTTTAGGTCTCCACTTGGTCTGGAGACACAGTATCAGTCAGTTTCCTTTCCCTCTCCTACTCCCACTGCTACTCCTCACTCCAGAAGCGCTCGCACAGCTTCCACTCCTTCAGACTCTGCTACCGTCAGTCCCCCTTACTTATCAGGGGATCTCTCCTATCAAATCACATCTGCCGGAGAGATAATAGAAGATAAAAAGGGCAAAGCAATGATGGCCGCCATGAGGAGGTTGATGAGTCATCACTTCAAGAGCGGCATAGATACCGATTGGCAGTATCAAGATGCCCAAAAGAAGCAGGCGGTGATCGATGAGTTAAAACAAAGATACCCTAATCTGCCAAATGTGGAGTTAATGATGATTATATGCGAGAGCGCATGGGTTTGGTCCTGAAGCATCATAGATCAACCTTGCATACTTCCATGACAAAGGGGTTGGCTAAACCCAGCTGGGCAGACAAAGCTGATTGGAAGTACTTCAAGAAGCAACATAGGGACCATCCCGAAATGTTCGAGGGTCAGAGGAGGGCTGTGAAGAGATGGCTGGATGTCGTAGGTACTTCGCACCTTGGTGCAGGCGGACGGTATGCGTTTGAGGCAACCGTGGTAAGTCTACTTCTTCTCATTTAATGTATTATTCTATTTGTTTTACTTCATATTACATGCACTTTAGCTAACTCTAACTCTCGTAAATTGGATCCACAGCAAGCTGCGATGGGTCGTCTTCCTACAGATGCAGAGACGCGGCGCGCATTTTGGATAGGAACAAAGCCATGGTTCATTGAGCAAGAGGCAATGGAGCGACGGTCAATTGGGCTGAGGTGGCTGCTCGCATGGTATAAGTTTACTCCTACTTGTAATCTCACTTTTTAATTTAAGTTCCAATCTAATTTTTGATTTATATGGTTCACTCTTAGGGTCAAAGCTCAAGCGTCCCATCATCGGAGGCGAGCGATCAACAGGACCAAGGATCAGACATAGGTGGCGAGGACGAGGGAGAAGACTCAAGTGTCGAGGACCAAGGAACAGGCCAACAAGACGAGGATGATTCGGATTCGGATGAGTAGTAGTGGTAGTAGCATTTTGTATATCCGCTCGTTTGAGCAATTTTGTATCGCCCTTTCGAAAGGATAATTTTGTTACAAACACTGTTGTATATGTCCGACATGTATATGCTTTTGTTACTCATTATTTCACAAGAACAATTTTGTATCACCCTGCAGGCAAGGGAAATTTTGTTATAAAAAACTTTCTTTTGTAATTACAAAAAAAAAAAAAGGATTAGTGGGGCTAAACAGGGCCAAAAGGAAGCCCTGTTTAGCCCCACTAACCATTTTTTTTTACTTCTATTAATCGTCGCTATATAGCGATGTTTACCAGTGTTGCTATATAGTGACAATTAACAGTGTCACTATATAGCGGCGTTTACATCGTTGCTATATAGCGATGATTGCCAGTGTCTCTATATAGCGATGGTCCTTTTCCGATGCTTTTAGTGACACTTATAGCGACGTTTGCACCTGTGAAAAAAAAAATTTTAATGTAAAAAGCGTCGGTATTTTCATCAGAAAATGGCCTATGCCTTGTAGTGCTTGTAACTTTGGTTACATCTTTAGGATGTCGAGATAGTTGACAATGGCATTCCCGATTTGTGCATGCAGATTGTTCCAAAATCCTTGATCTTGAGCATTTGCGATTTTGTATGTGGTCTTTGTCTTAAACCATCCTCAATGCTTGGTATTTGTGAACATTGTAGATTTGGGCAAGCATCATCAAAGTCCATTTGTTTCATCCAACCTCCATCCAACACACCTTCTTCCCAAGATTTATTACTTGAGCTTATACACATTGACATAAGTGGTCCTTTTTTTTCCTCCATCTCGTTGTTGGCATAGATACTTTATTACCTTTATTGATGATTTTTCTTGTTTTACATATGTATATCTTTAACATCCCAAATCGAAAGCTTTTACTAAATTTCAACAATATCATGAACTTGTTGACAGACAAACCCAGAAATTAATCAAGGCAATGAGAAGCGAAAATGGTAGGGAATCTACTAATTCATATTTTCTTGAATATTGTCCTCAACATGGCATTCATCATCAGTATATTATTGCCTACAGTCGTTAGAATCTTATTGTAGAATGTAAAATTCAAACAATTCTCTATGGTATGTGCTATTCATTGGTTCATTCTCGCCTTTCTAAAATTTTATGGGCTGATGTGGGGATTTCCATGGTTTATGTTCAAAACTATCTCCCTATCAGTGCTCTTGCTGAAACTCTTCTAGTTGTAGCTTGTACAAGTATCACACCTACAATTTCTCATCTTTGCATTTTGGGTTGTGTTGCTTATATTCATATTCCCAAAGAATCTAGGGTCAAAATTGATCTCTCTGGTTAGAATGTTATTTGCATTGGATATCTTGATGGTGTTAAAGGACATATGTTTTATAACCCTCTTTCTAAAGAGGTGACAATCAATCTTGATGCAATCTTTGATGAAGACACTATGCGTGGTGCTTGGTCTATCGATTTCTTTGATGGCTCACATAGTATTTTGACAAATTTTCCATTTCTCATGAATGATTCCTTGTACGATAATCCATCTTCTGAGTTTGGTAGCATAACAGGACATAAAAGTGTCCTTTTAAGGTTTTGGCAAAAGAAACACAACTAGTTGTAGATGTGTTTTTTGGTGATTTCCTCTCTTGAGCTTAAGGCAGACTCATAGGACTATTATCTAAAAGTATAAGCAGAAAAAAAAAATTACATATGATTTACAAGTGCTCACAAATGTATGGTAACACAATCTTTCACTCAAACAGTACTAAGATTTTAAACTTTATCTAGCATGCCTAAAAGTAAAATTGATTTCAAGGAGCTAGCATTTTTTACAAAGTGTTTATAAGAATATGAAACACCTAAGAGTGACAAAACTTTGTTTAAAAATTATTTTGGAAAGATTAATTTATCAATTAATAAGAGTGGCTAGCCTAGCACGTTGCATTATAAATCACATTTCATAAATGAACATCTTTGTATACTACACATAATAGCCACAAAGCATCATATCTTATCTATCACAATATTATATCATAATGGAAAGTCACCAAATCACAATAAAGGCTAAAACTAAAAGAGACTAAGTGCTCCTAATATCAACTACCAAAATAGGTTTTGCATTAAATCTCACTTTTATAGTTTTGAATTAATATCACACATATAAGTGATATAACATTTTTTAATTGGTATCACTCATTCATGATGAGAGGCACTCTATAAGTATAATTTAAACATATGAAGGTTCTTATGATATCCTTTAACCCTTGCATCTTGAATTTAGCATGAATTATAGCACAAGGAACAATCAATATACGATTTGAATTTGGCATTCTACATGATATTAGGTCTCCTAAAAACTCACGCTACTCCATAATATCCTAATATTGAAGACGTATACAAAGTATTGTTGATTTTGGAACTTGTTTGACATGTCAAAGAATTTGCAAAAGATCAATTTTTGCATCGCCATGAGCATTTGCTAAAATTACATTTAAGGCCATAGACCATTATGAGTATGATTATGTAGCTCCAAGGAAATATAAACATATGTGTTAAAGTTATCTTTAGACTCTATAACTTAAAAACTCTAAGAAAAATCATTCTAAGTAAGAAGTATGGCCATTTTATCTAAAACCTAAGAAAACAGCTGGAAATGTCGGTGTTAGGTTGACCTTAAAACTTTAGGTAGAACTCAAAGTAATAGTTGTGATCTCCAATCCATAATAATTCCAAGTTTGTTTTAGCGTAGAAGCTACTATGGCAAATAATCAAAACCCCAAAATACCTTATCGATGCTTTTGAATAATTCTAGGAAGTTGATAAGTTAACATGACATAAAAGTGTCCTAGGACATTTTTATTGTCTTCTACCAAACTAGTGTTAAGGAACTTGGACTTGATATTTTCATTGACCTTCCTATTTTCATGAGCCCAATGTTGAAGATTCCACTTATTATTATTTTGAAACACATGCATTATCCACTATTGATGATCCTACTACTTATGATCAAGCAAAAATATCCTTGCCTCATAAAGCTTAGTGGCAAGATGCTATGTAAGCAGAATGTGATTCTCATATTTCTAAGGGTGTTTGGATTGTCACCACTCTACCCCCTGGATTTACATGAATCCAATGCAAGTGGGTTTACAAAATAAAGGTGAAGGTGGATAGATCTTTTTACAAACAGAAAGAACGACTTTTTCCAAAAGTTGTTCCACAAATTGCAGGAATTGATTATCATGATACCTTTCCCCCCCGTGGTTTGTATGACTCGCACTTATATTTTACTAGCCTTTGCTACTCAATTTAACCTTTAGATTCATAAAATGGGTGTTAAGGCAGCTTTTCTTAATGGTGATCTTATTGAAGAAATTTACATGGAACAACCACTCAGTTTCATCATTTCTAGCAAGGAAAGTGAAAGACAAAAATGTCAAACAAATACAGAGAGAAGCTAGCTTGTGAGGCAAGCAAATAATAGAAGACAACTTACATGAAAGACAACAATGCTAAACCAAATATGGCACAAGGTCACGATGAGGTGTGTGCAGGTTGCAGGGTGGGGGTAGGTTGCAGGTACTTAATCTTTCATTGACGGGCGGGAGGTGTGAAAATTTAAAATTTGCAGGAGTAGCAAAAATTCCAACCACCAGTTTTCCCCCTCCAGCAATACACGTCATTGCCATGGCAACATATAGCTCACCATGGATTACAAGAGAAGCAAACAGAGGCTACGAGACATGAAAGCTAATAAGCTTGGTTAGAGCACAAGGAAAATATTGTGGGTCGAGGAAAGAAACAACACAATATCAAAACGGCAACGTAAGACACTTTTGCAATGTTTGCAAAGGGAGAAACAATGAGAAGAAAGAAGACTCCTTGTTGTGAAGTAGCAGCAAGAAGCATTTGCAGATGTACAAATTCGATCATTGCCATTAGAGCAAAGAACACGAGCTGTGATGTCACGATTCATGGTAGCATTCGAGGAAGCAACATTAGGCCATTTCGGTGAATACCAATGTTGAGTCTTCACAAGCTTTAGCGTGCACCCCAAAGTTCATAGATTGACAACCCTACCAACACCTTGGGAGATGCACACAGAGCGGAAGCCATGCTTGATCATCCCGATTTGAGTAGTCTTTGGGATTCAACAGAATGCAAGAAAAGGAGAGACAACCTAAGTGTAGAGGTCATTGCAATAGTGGTGACATTTTTGCACATCGAGTGTAGAGGAAAAGATAAGAAAACCATTCTCTGAAAGTCCTTACCTCCAAAGAATAGTAAAATAGAGAGGATCCTAAGACTTGGTGAGAGTGCGGATTTTCTTGATTGTGTACTCTTATTTTATGGGAATAAGACCATGATGACTTACCTCAACCATTCGGTGATACAATATAGCGATCAAAGTTAAGAATATTCAGGGCATGATGAAAAGCATTGTTGGCACAAGCAGAAGGAGCAAAAAGTACATGATACAAAAGATGAATCCTATGAAGCATGCTCGGGGGGGTCACTCATCATATGTAACCCTATCACGTGAGTTCAACAGAAGGATATTTTTTATTTCTAAAATTTACAGAAATAAATATACATAAGGGACTATTTAAAATAGTTTTGGAAAAAATTTACAGATTTGTATAGAAAAGGGGTACATTTTATTAATGAAAAATTTACAGATAAGGGATTTTAGAAATAGGCCTTGAACGCACGTGGTATAGAGGGTTTCTATACAGTGACCCCCCCGAGGAAGCATGAGGGTTGGAAGATCATGCTGATTTTGCATCCTTTAGGGATTAATATTAGGCATTTTAATTCTTATGGTGCACTGGTTTTGCATCTATTTATGTTTATAGTAATTACCAGTATGTATTTATTTGCTCTTAAGGTGTTTTGCTCACCAGTTTTGGGTAGTGTTCTGATCCGTTTCCTTGAGATTTATTGTTGTATTTTCTTATCCCCATTTTGACTCAGGGTCGCAGCTTGCTCTGGATCCAATTTATGAGAGTTAGAATTAGCTAAAGTGCATGTAATATGTAGTAAAACAAATAGAACAATACATTAAATGAGAAGAAGTAGACTTACCATAGTTTCCTCAAATGCCAACCGTCAACCTGCACCAAAGTGCGAAGTACCTACGATGTCTAGCCGTCTCTTTGCAGCCCTCCTCTGACCCTCAAACATTTCGCTGACAGAAGTACCAAGATCTTGATAATAAAGTCTTGCAAAACAATTAGACTTATAGTGACCAGAATTCTAAAAATATTGCAAAACTTATTGGAATGCGATTGTGAGTTGAAGTAACTTCCTCGAGATCTTCGAGGAAACACATGCTTTTTGGAAACCATAAATGCCTTGTCATAAAAATCAAATGTATGATCTAATCATCATTTGAAAGTTTGTTGCAGTGAAGGAATCCTTATGCCTTTCATGCCATTGTGAATATTCAATAAGAGACATACAAGCTGCATGATCAAAATCTAGTAATACCATCCTTGTTGGAAAGAATGGTGACAATATTGTATTATTTTTCATCTTCGATAGTATGTAGTAATTGACCAACAAGTTGAGATTGCATAATAGGAGATCCGATGCTAGGAAGCTCATTGATGATGTCTTTAACTAAGTACTCAGTATGAGTAGTCATCAATGTAGAAATCTTATAATGCGAGTTATCCAACATAGAACAAAGATGAAGCATTTATGTAATAGATTCCTTTTCAAAGGTTGACACAAGGTATTCCCAAATTGCATGTGATTTTGTAAGAGGGAAAACATCCATCACTAGTGAGACAATGAGTGGAAAAAAAATATACTGACTATCATCTTCGTCCTTCTTAATGCATTCAAGATGTCTTGTTTGCCAATTCTAAAATGTTGGACCTTCCATGATGTACCATGTAGTCCTCTCTATCAAATGCATGCTATGTAGGATAAGTCTACTTGTAATCAACAATATCATAGAAATCATCACCTTCAAGAATCAATATGACTTTTGCTTCCATCCAAGTATTGGAATAGATCATTGGCTAGAAGGATAGCCATTAAAGAGTGCAATCTGGCCCTAACTGACTAAAAAGATGAAAATAAAAAACCACATGTATAGCTTTATTAATAATGATAGTGAATGAAATCGATCTTAAAATAAGTAGCCCTCCACTAATAGATAAGGTTAAATCAAGAAATAAATAGCTTAGAATCTATAGAAGATAGTGTGACTATCTAAAGCACACTGCAGCCTTCTATATGCACTTGAGAACAAAGCTACAAGGAATCGCCATTCCTCCGCTAGAAGGGAGTGAAAAAATAGTGTTGGAGTGCCATTGCACATAATGCATGACCTGAAAGAAACACTGGGATCTGCTACATTGTGGAAATGGTTTGAGGATGCTGCTAATGCTATGAAACCTATTTTATATGCACTTAGGACTTTGGACTCAAAGTCTCCAACAATCATAAATGCATCGATGCACTTTTGGAGTATTGAGCTAGCTCTTATTGCGAGGGATCTCCCTACTCGCCCGGGCCAAGAGATTGAGAGAAGACCATTTAATGCTAGAAAACACAAGGAATTGTGGCAATAGTCTAGGCTGCGATGGGATGGGAGCAAGCTCATAATCCATTGCATAGTGTTGGGTACCTTTTAGACCCTGAGTGGTGGAATATGAGTTCAAAGAGATTCCAATTGTTATGCATGATTTTCATTTAAGGTGGTGTGACAGTATTATCCCCACAACCATGATTTTGCAAAGTGTTATAATGAGTTGGCCACATACCAATGCAAGGAGCGGTTGTTTGCATCGAGCGATGTTCAAGCATTGGTAGAAACTACATCTGCTTGGAAATGGTGGATGATTAATGGTGGCACGTGTGAGCTTCTACACCTGATTGCAATGAGGGTTCTTTCTTAGACATGCTCAAACTTGAGCTCAGAAAGAAACTAGAGTCATTACAAGTACATTCATAGTACTTTACGAAATAGACTTCTAGAGGATCAGGCTGAGAAGTTAGTGTACATCTATGCCAATTATAAAGTCCTATAAGAAACATTACGAGATGTGGGAAATGAGGAGAAACTTCCAAAATGGACCTATGATATCCTGCCTGATGCTATACAACCTAAAGTAGTCCCATCATTGCAGTTTCCAGAACCCCAAGAAGAGAATGAAATTGGGATTGATGGTGCAACATCCGAGGAGGATAGCAATGAGGAGGATGAATCTGATGAAGTTGAAGGAAATAATATTCACCTTCCACATGGGTCTAAAGATGAGGACATTGGTGACAAATATGATGAGGATAGTGACTCTTGAATTGTGGCAATGATGGCAATAGAGTTTTGAATGTCTCATTGTATTCTGGATGTGTTCTTGTTTTTTGATTGTAGGTTGCGGTTCAGGGTTGGATAAGAATTTTGCACTGTATAGTATTGGCGCTTGATGGGTGGAAATATGACATTTTCTTGTTGTGCATTGTAAATATCTTGTGTTTAAGGTTTGGCCTTTGAAGACTTGATTCTTCAGTGTTGCCATCACATAGGGCTCTGGGTGGTAATGCCAAATATATAATTGATTACATTTGGCACCCATCTTCAATATAGGTGGTTTTTCATCCGGATCGTTCTGATCCAAGATGGTGGTACATGATCCAAGTTGCACCACGAAGTAAGCAAATTTTTGAAGATAGAGATGTGGATATGGAGATGCCACTACCAATGCCGGATCCAATTGATCCCGATGAATCTAGCGAAGAAGACGAAGATCACAATATGAGCCAAGAGGAAGATGCGCATAATGACATCGCACGGGAGGAAGATGGAGATCACGATATTAAGGAAGAAGACAACGATCATCAAGAATCACCACACTTTATTGAAGAAGATGATCAAGTACTTTTAGGTGAATGTACGATGCTAGAGTATGATGATGATATAGGAGATCAACTCGGTATAGAGCTGGAGATAGACTTAATTGGTGCCTTAGACTTAGCTCAAGATGAAACAGTTGATGTAAATGCTCTTCATTGATTTTTTTCATCTCAAACTTAGACATGAATATATGAGCTTCAAAGGCTTGATGTACATGCTCTCATATTTTTATTCTCTCAAAAGATCAAACATGTATGAAAACTTTAAAAAATTTGTCATTGGAAAAAACTAACTTTTATGACCTATATGAGTAAAAGACCTCTTTGGAAAACATCGCTATAAAATAGTATCTCAGTGTCACTATATAGCGACACTTAATAGTCGCTATAAAATAGTATCTCAGTGTCACTATATAGTGACACTTAATAGTCGCTATATAGCAACTTTTGTAATAGTCACTATATAGCGACGTTTGCCTAAAGTCGCTATATAGCGATGCTTTATGGGATGCGCTTTACATACCAACGATTAGCACCCCACATGCGCTAAATGTCGGTACTTAAACATCGCAATAGGATCCGTGTGTAGTAGTGATGTGTTCAAGGCATTGGCAAGCCAATGAGATGCGGGCTTGTAGATTGGGGCTCAGGACCCCAATTATAACCTATGTATAAGAACACACATGAGTGATGTGGAGTGTGTGATTGTGGAATGAAATCCAAAGTTAGGATTGGATAAGCTTGGTCTCTCTTATATCTCTTGTCTCCCATGTTTGAGTTATTGAGAGTCCTCTTGAGTGAGCTTCCACCATCTTTCCTCCCTTTTAGCATTTTGGTCCATCTTTTCTAACATGGTATTAGTGGCTCTTTTGCTTCTCCTCATGAAGATCTTCTCCTTCATGGTTGAGCCGTTATTACTTGCTCCCATTTCCATTGCTTCTTTTTTCAATTTGGTCTATTGGTCACTTGTATATGTTGTTAAGTAATTTATGCAATAACAAAGCAAGGATAATGACTTGAAGCTAGCAGGAAGGGTAGGCCAATTCTAAAGGATTTTTTCATTGTTGTAGTTTTGAGTGGCATTTGAAGAGCTGCTCTATGCTTTCCTAAGAAGGTTGATGCCATTATGATTTTCCTTTAGTTGAGCATTGGATTTTTTGGTCATTCAAAAGCATCAATATGTTTTTGTAAAGTGTTGTCCCACCTAGAAAGTTATGTTCTTTCCTTGCATGACACTTTGCCAAGATTCTTCGTCTACACTGGACCATGTTGATGGTCTATTCTCAAAAGCAAATCATATATGCTTCCTACTTAGTTATCAGCAAGTTTTCCTCTATGGTGGCTGTTATCTTAGACTCCACTACTCAACAGTAATTGGGTCTCATGCTATTACTACTATTGTGGAGGCTCCGATGACATTCCCTCAAGATCCCCAGAGTCACTACTAGAGACTACACATTTTTGGCATCACTGTCGGGGAGTTCAAGGTATGCTTCCATAATGCACAAGATTTCTATCATTATCCACCCATTGCACAATGCTTCTAGCTTATCTACAGATGTTGTTAGTGGATTATAGGCTAGTGTGTAAGGATATGCATTCACATTTCACTTGTAAACACTAAAAAATTAGTTTAAATTAATTCAAGTTGATACAGGAGTGTGTTCGTAGCCCCACCTTCAAAAATACTCATTTTGATGCTTTTAAGTAGTTGTTTTTTGTGTTTTTTTTATTGGAATAGGTAGAACAGATAGTGTAGCTTCCATTTGTGCTCACAAATCTTGAATAGAAACTTTAAGATTATCAAATATCACCCAAAAATAGTCGATGATTGGGGAGCCATTGCAATTAAATTTAATACAGTGACACTCAGTTGTTACTACTATATAATGTAGCGATTGACATGTGGACTGCTATTTGGCCACCCACCCCCACCCACCTTACCTTACACCATGTGGTAGCTAATGAACCCACAATTTTCACTTTCGAGCTCAACCCCTGCTTTAATGCTAACACCGTTGGCAATTTTTTATGACTCATTGCTTTATTCATAAAGCAGTGTAATCAACGGTTGCTTTATCCACCCACTACTTTATTAAAGCACTGCTATAATAAGTCACTCGCTTCTTTATTCGTCCATTATGTTATTTAGTCATCATCACTAGTTTAAGAGTCGTTGCTTTATTGCTAATGCAATGACTCACTGAGTTACTACTTTAAGGCTAACGCAACAACTGCTGCTTTAAGGATCAGAAATACATAGAGACTAATTTTGATTAGGTAGCTAGGCAAAGTAGGCAACACATACACCTAAGGTCTGGGAGGGTGATAGGTGTTGAAGTCAAACCAGAGGATAGTGCTTCCAATAACATCCTAACCAATCCATCTAGTGTCATAATGTTAGTTCCACCCGAGATCTCAACCTTGAGCTTGTATTTAAAGACAGTCCCACGCACACGGAATCCTCAAGTTTAGAGGAAGTGTCACACACCGTTCTTTCACAATCACGATCAAAATTGTAGCAAGATAATAATCACGAATGAACAAGAAGAGAGATTCCAGTATGAATCAAATTGATGAGTCTTTACACTAATTTTGGAGAAGAATCACTTCGTGAAGGAGCTCGATACCACCCGTCCACCCCTGAGCTATCTCACTCTCACTCTCACTCTCACTCTCACTAGCATTGAAGATGTTCAAATCAGATGATCAAATGATCAAATCTCAATCACACTTTCACTCTCACTCTCAAAATATCTTCTTCTTTGCGCTACCTCGATTCACGTGCTTTATTGTCACTTTCACAGTGCCTCAATATGCGTGCCTTCTCTTCGCTTGTGCAACCTCGAGATGCATGCCTTCCCTTCTCTTTCGCATAGCCTCGATATGCATGTGTTGGATTGTGTGTTCTAAGCGGCCAAAAGCCCCCAAAATCGGCCAAAAATAGCTTTTCTCGAAAAGTGTGCGTGTGCTTTTCACCTTCTTTTAGCGTGCGCTTTTGATAGCAAATGCGTATGAAATCTCGACGTCTCTCTTTTTTTTTTTTTTTTAATAAATTTTAAAAGGCATGAAAACGGCCCTGTTCGGTGCATCACCACGCCTGCCTCGTAGATCCAATGAACAAGCTCAATAGCTCATCTCAAAGATCAGACCCTCTTCTTTCCCTTTGCATTTGACCTTTCATGGCTAACTCTTCCATCTCGACCTCCGTCCAATGCCTGCAACTCTTGATACGGAAATCTAGATGCACTTTTAGCTTAAAACCACTTTGTTAGCAACTTCTGACCTCCATACAGGCATGCAAACGAGTGAATCACAAATTTTTCACTAGGACAAAGTTTTTCTACTCAACAAGATCTAAAACTCTCTCATACAGAGTTTCTTCAAATTATTTCTCTAACCAACTCAAAATCAAGCTGCAAAATCCAGCCGACACCATAATGGACAAACCAAAATTTTTCGACCAACACCAAACTTTCCCAAAACCTTCAAAACATCAAAACCATCCTTTTTGAACACTATCTGTGATATATATTCCAAAATATTTCATATTCAAAATTGGAGCGTCACAGGAAGCTATGAGCTTTCATGCTGAATGGGAGAAAACTTGAACCCCAAATTGGGACCCTGCATGGCTCCCAACTTTAGTTCTATAAGGCCCTACTCCCCCAACCCTTCCACCACAGCCTCACCTTTGAGGGAGTTGTTCTCCAATCTTATGGGATGGTTTGACTTGCTAACCCCAACCAAATCAATCCATTTGTCAGGGAAAATGGGGTGGTTGAGAAGCAACAAGACCCACCACCAACTGCCATATCTAGTAATGCACCAAGCAACCCCATAGCCACATCAGCCAAGGGACCCCAAAGGCAAAATGTACATTTCTATGAGGGATAACCATCCTTCATAAGGACTTATGAGCCTTGGGTATCTATGTATTGGCCTCCTACTCCCAAAGGATGGAGGACTGCTAGTCATATGGATTTGGGGATAATACCTTTCCACAATCAATGGCCCCTCATCCCAATCTGTTTGCAACTTGGGGGGGAGCTCCTGAGAGCACTTCTTGTCCCACGGCTTCATCCTATAAGCCAGTTCCAAATGTGAGCATACATGTACCAAGGCCCATATCGGTAACATGAGTAGACCTGAACCACACTGTATGCTATCTCTAGGTCCCACAAGGACAGGACCATCCCCCATCCTTATTCCTATCAGGCCAACAAAATTTTATAATTGACCTCAAGGACCACCCAACTTTGGTATTGTGCCAGTCCCTCAAGTGTTGAGATATCGAGCTCCACTCGCAATATGCCAGGGTGACTGTTGTGCATTTATGTCATCGGCCTGTTAGCTGGAGATGCGGTTGGTACACCGCCCACGAATAATAGCTGGATGACAGCTATCCTTATCTACTCTAGTTTGTGGCTCAGTTAGTATGCCACCTTAGTTAGTTGAGTTTGGTTTGAGACCCACATATAGGGTTCTTCTATTTCTTTGTACTAGAGTTCTTTTGGCTTTCACAACTAAGAAGAGGAAAACTGTTTTCAGCCTCCACCTTTGTGTGTATTCCACCATTGTGCATGTGAGAAAGCCGCAAGTGAGACTCCTTCCCTCTCTCCCACAATCTTCACATGGTATCAGAGCCTTGTTCGTGGTAAGGAGCTCAAGAAAGCAAGCCAAGTTCGTGGTGTCTTGCTAAGAGGACAAGTGTTGCTTTCCTATTTCGAGTTTGGGAGCAAATCTCTGCAGGTAGCACAGCCAGAAGTGCAGGAGTGCACTGTTTCAGATTGAGACGCCCTTCGCGGTGTGGCGAGAGTGCAGTATATGCTGCGGGAGAAGGGAAAAGCCCTCAGTGACTTTATTTTTCTGATTTGAGGCCGTTTCGAGGCCCGTTTTGAAGGCGGAAGTTCTTCGCAGGCACTCAGAAAAAGGCCCTGTTTTTTGCTGTGCGACCACTGCACGCGGCTAGTCGGTGGAAAGGTGCCGCAGAAATTGCATCGTATGCCTGTGTGCAGAGATATTGGGAGTTGCAGATTCATGCCTATTGCCTGTTGATGCAAAATCGTCACTAGAAAGTAACTGTGTGGTGAAATACCACTTTCGTCAATTTTGCAGATCTGCCCGTGTGAGGCAAAAGCTGTGTTTTTTGCAGTGACAGAATATTTTGCAGTGTTCTGTAATGGCATCTGATTCTCTTTCACAGATTGTCACTGAAAAGCTTGACAAGAATAACTTCCAGGCATGGAAGTTTAGAATGACGAATTTCTTGATGGGAAAAGGCTATTGGGAATTCATTACAGGAAATGAAGAAGAACCTATTCTTCCTAATGTTCCCAGTCAACAGGAAATGCAGGCATTCAAAGGATGGCATGAGAGAGCCAGGAAAGTTATGTATTGGCTGTCTATCAGTATTTCGGACTCCATGATTGTGCATATTCAGGATGCAAATACGCCAAAGGAGGCATGGGATACTTTGGCAAAAATGTACAGCACAAATACGCAAGCCAGGAAAATGCAACTCAAACAGGAGTTGCATAATGTGCAAAGAGAAAACAGGAACATCAATGACTACCTCATGAAGGTGAAGAAAATTGCGGATGCACTTGCTTCCATTGGGTCGCCAGTGGATGATGACGATTGGTTTCTGTGACCTTGAATGGTCTAGGAAAGGATTATGCACAGTTCCGGACATCCATTGTCGTCCGTGAAAAATTTCCTGATTTTGAGGAGCTGATTGCTCTTCTAATTTCTGAAGAGCAGAGAAATGGTGGTGCATCTTCTTCAGCAGGAACTTCAAAAGAAACTGTCTTCTACTCAAATGCTGGCAGAGGTAGAGGCAGAGGTAGAGGAGGCCGATCTGCAGGCCGTGGTAGAAATCAGAATATGCAGCAAACGCAAGAAAACCAGTCCTATGCAGGAGGACGTGGGAACTCTAGAGGCAGGGGGAGCCAAAGAGGCCGTGGTGGATGGCAGAGAGGCCAAAATGCAAACAGCAATATTGAATGCTACTATTGTGGCAAAATGGGTCATATGGCTAAGGACTAAGTCTATAAAAAGCAGAATGACATTATGAATGGAAGAATGCAGCAAGGCAATTATGCATCCTCTAGTAGACAGGGTGATGACAGAAATGAGCATTTGTTTATGGTGCAGCATATGACAAATTCTGTAACAAGTGCAGAAGAAAGCAATGATGTGTGGTATGTTGACTTGGGTGCGTCAAACCACATGACAGGTCACACTGAATGGATGCAGGATGCAAGAAAAATGGAAAAACCAGGATTTGTGGAGAGTGGTGATGATACTGCACATCCTATTGTGCAGATTGGCAAAATTCCTTTGTCTATGTAGGATGGGAAAAAGAAATACTTGTCTGATGTATTTCATGTCCCGAACATCACCAAGAACTTGGTTTCTGTTGGTCAGATGGTTGAGCAGGGCTTGCAGGTCAGATTTAATCCTCATGGATGCTTTGTTGAGGATATGAAAAATAATGGTCGCTTGATAGCAAAAGGAAAGAAGAAGGGCAGGATGTTTACATTGGATGCAGACATGCCTGAATTGAGTGCAGCAATGTTTGCACATGGGACCAGTGTAGTTGCAGATATTGATATCTGGCACAAACGCATTGGTCACGTTAATATACAGCGACTTAAATCAATGCAAGCCCAAAATATTGTTGCAGGATTGCCTAAATTCAAGGTTGCAGAAATGCACAAGGTTTGTGAAGCCTGTCAATTTGGGAAACAGGCAAGGAAACCTTTTCCTAGGCATGTTCAAGAGAGTAAAAAGCCATTGGAATTAATCCACTCTGATGTGTGGAATACAAAAGCTGCATCTATTGGAGGCTATCACTATTTTGTCACATTTATTGATGATTTCAGCAGAAAACTGTGGGTGTATTTTATGAAAAAGAAAAGTGAAGTGTTTGGGCACTTCAAAGTTTTCAAAGCTATGGTGGAAAAAGAAACAGGCCTGCAAATAAAATGCCTAAGGTCAGATGGAGGGGGAGAGTACCTCTCAAATGAGTTTGCAAGGTTCTTGCAGGAGCATGGTATAGAGCACCAATATTCATGCAGTCATACCCCACAGCAAAATGGAATTGCAGAAAGGAAAAACAGGCATATTGGAGAGGTATCTCGGGCTATGCTAAATGAAAAAGATCTACCAGATTATTATTGGGCTGAAGCAGTTGCTACAGCAGTCTATATAATGAACAGGACTCCCACTACAGCAATACATGGCATGATGCCAGAGGAGATGTATACTGGTAGGAAACCAGATATTTCTCATTTGAAGATTTTTGGTTGCATTGTCTATGTCCATGTGCCAGATGAGTCGAGGTCCAAGTTGGATCCAAAAGCTGAGAAGTGCATCTTTATTGGTTATTCTCTGCAGCAGAAAGGGTATAGATGCTATAACCCTTCTACACGTAAGTTCACAGTGAGCAGAGATGTTGTGTTTGATGAGATGAGCAGCTGGTATAAACCAGTAAATGTGATGATTGATGTAGATGCACAAAATGGTAATGCTGCACAGAATGCACAGCAGCAATCACAAAATATTAGTGGACCTGGAGTGTCCTCTACCAGTGGTTCACATGCTTCGACATGGACAGGTAGATTAAGATCAGGAGAATCCCCTCAAAGCAATGCAGAGAGTGGTACGCAGGTATCACGAAAAGGAAAAGAGAAGGTAGATCAGCCCATGTTTGATGTGAATGCAGGTCACTCTTGTGTGGATGGTGAATCCAGTGGCTCAGAACAGAGCATTGATGATGAGTTGGGTATTCCTTCTATTGTTACACCTGGAGTAAGGAAGACCAGGGATGTTTTGAGAGCACCTGGAAGTGAGCCTATTTTGCGCAGGTCTACCAGGGTTAGGTATCTTGTGGATAGGCTGAAATATGATGGATTTACAGCCATTCACTATGCCTACATGGTCAAAGTGATACAGGAACCAGAACCCACTTCTTTTGAGCAAGCCATGGGAAATGAAAAATGGGAGAAAGCCATGGATGAAGAAATGGATGCCTTGGATGCTAATGCTACATGGGAATTGGTGCCTTTGCCTAAAGGCAAGAATGCAATTGGCTATAAGTGGGTTTATAAGATCAAGCACAATGCAGATGGTTCTGTGAATAGATACAAGGCAAGATTAGTTGTCAAGGGGTATGCATAGACATATGGCATTGATTATGAAGAAACTTTCAGCCCGGTTGCAAGGATGGCAACCGTAAGAGCAGCCATTGCTATGGCTGCATCAAAGGGATGGTCTTTACATCAGATGGATGTAAAGAATGCCTTCTTGCATATGGTGATTTGCAAGAAGAGGTCTTTATGGAGTAGCCAGCAGGTTATGTTCATGCTACTCATCCTGAGTTTGTTTGCAGGTTGAAGAAAGCCTTGTATGGCTTGAAGCAAGAACCTAGAGCATGGTCTGACAAGATAGGACAGTATCTTGTCACTATTGGCTTTCAGATTTCCAAGGCAGATTTCTCACTCTATGTGAGAAAAACAGAGAAAGGGATTATGCTGCTGGTCATTTATGTTGATGATTTGATCATCACAGGTGATAGTGATGAAGATATCCTTCATGTGAAAATGCTATTGAGGCAGAAGTTTGAGATGAAGGATTTGGGAGAGCTGCGTTATTTCCTGGGCATTGAGGTGATTAGATCACCAAGTGGGATATGGCTCTTGCAGAGGCAGTATGGATTGGACATGCTGTCCAAATATGGGATGACAGGCTATAAGCCTATTTCAGTTCCTTTGGAGCAGAATGTGAAGCTGAGCGCAGATGCAGGTGAGCTTCTGGAAGACCCTACTTTGTACAGACGCATAGTAGGAAGTTTGATTTACATGACTATTACCAGGCCAGATTTGAGCTATGCTGTTGGGTTGGTAAGTCAGTTTATGCAGGCTCCAAGGAAACCGCATTTGCGGCTAGACGCATACTTAGGTATGTGAAGTCCACATTGTAGTATGGACTATTTTATGAGGCTAGGGTTCAGATACAGTTGCATGGATACACTGATGCTGATTGGGCTGGTAGCATTTCTGATAGACGATCTACCAGTGGATATGTGTTCTCTTTTGGGAGTGCTGCAGTCACTTGGAGCAGCAAGAAACAGCCTACAGTTGCCTTGTCGAGCACAGAGGCTGAGTACAGGGGTGCAGCAATGGCTGCATGTGAGGTAGCTTGGTTGCATAAGCTACTCTATGATATGCATCAGTCTACAGATGGGCCAGTTGTCATTTATTGTGACAACATGAGTAGTATACATTTGGCAAAGAACCCAGTCTTTCATGCCAGAACAAAGCACATTGAGGTGCATTATCACTATGTGCGGGAGAAGGTTTTACTAGGTCTCATTGATCTAGTTTATGTCAGCACAGAGGATCAGGTAGCTGACATCTTCACGAAAGCATTGGGCGCAGAGAAGCTGCGCAAGTTCAGAGACCTGCTTGGTGTGCAGGAATTGGGATTGAGCTCGAGGGGGAGTGTTGAGATATCGAGCTCCACTCGCGATATGCCAGGGTGACTGTTGTGCATTTATGTCACCGACCTGTTAGCTGGAGATGCGGTTGGTACACCGCCCACGAATAATAGCTGGATGACAGCTATCCTTATCTACTCTAGTTTGTGGCTCAGTTAGTATGCCACCTTAGTTAGTTGAGTTTGGTTTGAGACCCACATATAGGGTTCTTCTATTTCTTTGTACTAGAGTTCTTTTGGCTTTCACAACTAAGAAGAGGAAAACTGTTTTCAGCCTCCACCTTTGTGTGTATTCCCCCATTGTGCATGTGAGAAAGCCGCAAGTGAGACTCCTTCCCTCTCTCCCACAATCTTCACATCAAGCACCTCTGCCCACGCCACAAATAGTACTCATTGAGATGAGGTGATGAGGATACTAGCATGCAAGTTTTAGGAAGCAGAGTGGCATCGCAATTACTCATGGGGAGGGACATTAATGCCTCACATAGTCACTCGGTCACTATCTCTAAGCTAAGGATTATGTTCATTTTTCACATTTGTGTTAATGGGATATTAGCTTTTGTTAATTACTCTTCAAATTAGTAGCATGAAAACAACGTGATCACATTGTTTACCAAAAAAACTAATCAAGAAAGTAGATAAAACTACCGCTGGTACATAAGATACTATTGGCGGTAGTAATAACATTATCAACGGTATAAATACATACGACAATATACACCAACGGGATAATGAACATTACCACCGATAATGTTACTACTACTGTTGGTAGTATCTTATGTATCGGCAGTGCTGTGGGTTGCAGATTTCCAATTTTCCACGTAGCTCGGTGCTATATATTGGTGGAAATAGTGACAGAGGCTTGTCATTCGATCTGGTTGTCCTTCATATCTCGATAAACCATTTGCTAAGTTGGGAAAGAAAGTGAACTATGATTTGGATCTGAATAGTTGGAAGGTTAAGCAGGGGAGAGTGAGTCAACATTCATTATACTTGTGGGTGTGGTTTACTCCTCCGATTCCTTGTGTCTTGGGGAAATTCTATACCATGAACACAAGGTGTACCATCCCCTAATTCTGAGGGCTTCTACTCATTTCCTCCCAGCCACAGTTTTGTAGTGATCCCCCTTTCGTAAGTACCCTTCCTTTTTCATCATGCTGAAGATCACTCTCTGGAAACCTCCCCCAAGCCCATTGCTTGCAAAGTGGCCTCCTCTTTTGGTGCCATGTGTCCCATAAGGGACCTTACCCTTCTAGCCCCCTCATTGGCTCTCCTTTGCACCTCTTAATTAATGTCTAGGCCTAGGCATGACCCTAGACCCAAACCCTCTAGGCCTCATAGTATGCAAGCATCGTTAAGCCCTCTGGTTTTACGCCTAACCACAATCACAATACATGGTTCTAGGATTATGGCTGACGTAACATTCCCTTCCCCATAAGAATGGTTTACATCCTCGAAAAAAAAATTGGGAAACCTCCTTTGAAGACTACTTACCCTTTTCCATGTTGAACTATCTTTAGATCTATCTTTCCACTTAACTAGACATTCTTGCCATATAGTATGTCGTGTTCATTTTTCTTTCTATCTAAATTTTTTTCTGGTTCATGTGGTAAAGATGTGGGTTCAATGAGTTCAACTAGGCTTCATTTCCGATGAGATTATCATCTCCTAATTTTCCTTTTAGCCTACTAACATGAAAAACTGGATGTACTCTACATCCCTCAGGTAAGGCTAATTTGTAAGCAAGTTCTCCAATCCTCTTAAGTATTGTGAATGGTCCACAATACCTAGGGGACAACTTCGAACATTTACCTGTCTTCAGAGATTGTGAAGATTCACGTACCTTAAGGTAGACTTTCTCATCTACTTCAAACTCCAACTTTCTACAGTGGGGGTTTGCATAACTTCATGCTCTATCTTGAGCTCTTCTTATGCTAACTTTAGCTAACTTAAGCGTTTGATTCATATCCTCAAGAAAGTCTTTGGTTGCTCGAACCTTCTCTTTTTTGAGTCGCACTGTCATTGGGGCACTTGGTTGAAATCCATACATCATCATGAATGACTAAAACCTATAGCCGAATGTTTGGCACTATTATATGCAAATTCTAATATGGGCAAATAATGTTCCCAATTAGTTTGTCGTTTACTTACATATGCTCGAACCATATTCTCAATGATGTGATTGACCCTTTCAGTTTGACCATCACTCTGTGGATGATCTGCGGTGCTCATATGCAATGAAGTTTCTAACCTCTTGACTCAGGGGGGTCACTCATCATATGTAACCCTATCATGTGAGTTCAACAGAAGGATTTTTTTTATTTCTAAAATTTATAGAAATAAATATACATAAGGGACTATGTAAAATAGTATTGGAAAAAATTTACAGATTTGTATAGAAAAGGGGTACATTTTAGTAATGAAAATTTTTACAGATAAGGGACTTTAAATATAGGCCTTGAATGCACGTGATATAGAGGGTTTATACATAGTGACCCCCCCGAGCCTCTTGAACATAGCCCTTCAAAAATGGCTATTAAATTTGCTATCCCAATCACTAACAATACTGGCTGGTAGCCCATACAATCTATAGATATGCTCCACAAATAGCCTAGCTAATTCCGCAGTGCTCATATTCAATGAAGTTTCTAACCTCTTGAACACAGCCCTCCAAAAATGGCTATTAAATTTGCTATACCAATCACTAATAATACCGGTTGGTAGCCCATACAATCTGTAGATATGCTCCACAAATAGCCTAGCTAATTCTGGAGCTTTAACATCTTCACTGACAGGAATAAAATGAGCCATCTTGGTCAACCGATCGACAATTACCCACACAAAGTTGTGCCCCCTCTCTGTCCTAGGTAACCCCACAATGAAATCCATGGAGATGTTTTTCCATTTGCCAGATGGAATCTCCAATGGGTGTAGGAGACCTCCTACATTAAGGCATTCACCCTTATTAATGTGGTATTTTTGGCACTTCAATACATAATCTTGGACGTCCTTACCTATTCCAAGCCAAAAGAATTGTCTTTTTAGAAGCACATATGTCTTCTGAATTCCCATTTTGAAGTTGGATGGAAACTATCCTATTCGTCAAAAATCAAATATAAATCTCAAAACTAAGGACTATGTTGGGACTTGATTCTTAAGTCTTGATTTCAATCATAAGAACATAAAATAAGATTCAACATTCTTTCAATGTATGTAAAATATTTAACCTATTAGCCAGGAACAAATAAAAAAAGAAGCAAGGACACGTGGTAGCTTGGAGGCCAAGAGGATGCCACATGTCTAAATTTGTGGATCAGAAACAAAACTGCCATTCAAACATAGGGGGCTTGGAAGTTGAGGGGACAGGAGCAAGTAGAGTTTCTTAAAGGGCTTAGTACGAGTGTCTGTTGATAGATCAAGTCGAGAAGAGAAGAGCAAAGGACAAACGGGTTGACAAAAGGATTTCAATATTAATTTGGACCTCAGACTTGGAGCTGCAAGAGAGATTAGCGAGCAAAACCTAAGATTAAATATAAGCAGGAGCAGCGGGAGACGATGGATGTGGAGAAAAACTGAAATATTTGTACGATGAAGGCAAAAAATCGGAGCTTGGAGAAAAGAAAAAGATGAAGAGGATCGCCGAAGGAGTCAGAAGATCCCCTTCGAGCTCTGGCTATGGTGGAAGAATCAAAGAGGAAGAAGATAAGGAACCATAAGTTTGCTTTCTTCTTCTTCTTTTTCTTCTTCAAGCTCTGGCTATGGTGGCCAACCTTGGAGTATAATGATGCAGCTTCTCCTACAAAGGCTATGCTACTCACTCAGCACTTGCACGAAACTGCATGCATGCAAAAACCCATATGCTTACTAACCGTCAGGAATTTTAAAGCCTACAATGAAGCAGCGGCGAACAAAAGCGTGGTAAGAGGTTTGCCAAAAGTCCGAATGATGGTGGGAATAGGTGATGACTGGGAGTTTTAAGGAGGAGGGAGGTCGTGCGAGGGGGAAGATATTCGAGCATGATCCAGGAGGGGGACCATCAAAACGAGAAGGAGAGGAAGGGAGGCCCCAAGGCTGTCGAGGCAGGCAATATGGGGCAGAGAATCAGTAGGGAAGGGAAGGCCAGGGGAAGCACTGAGGACAAGGTTGTCGGGCTTGCAGTACTACGGGGAGGGAGCCAAAAGCAAAGGTTGTGCGACCAAGGGTGGGATCGCAAAAGGTCAACCTCATTTGGTAAGAAGTCATCACCCTCTCATCACTTGATGAACCCGTCTGCATCGCTGTAGAATTTCACCCCTGCCAAGCATAAGTGAGGTTAGGCAGGGGCTGGACAAGGACGCTGTTGTCTCGGAGGTTTGAGTGGGAGGGGCGGAGGTGAACATGGGAATGAAATGCAAGGATGGGGGGAGGGCCAAGGAGTGGGGAAGCGAAGCTAGAGTGGAAACCAAGGATGCATTGTATAGAGAGCAATGCATTGAAGCATGTAAAAATTGAGGAAACATTGAAGCGAGAGCAATGCATTGGTGGAAACCGAGGATGAATTGAAGCGAAGCGAGAGTGGAAACTGAGAGTAGCAAAGAGGGAGCAGAGGCAGACGGTGCGGAGGTACAAAAGCTTGGAAGGTGCCATGGCAAAGGGGGAGGAGGAAGGAGATGGCAACAGAGAAGGAAAGCATTCAATACAGGAGCTTTGAATTCCGCCATAGCCAGGCCGCGAGATGAAAAAAGGGTAAGTGGAAGGTTCGCATGAAGTGTGGAAGAAAAATGCATGCATGTACAAAAGAGAAAGGCATGACGGTGTGATGGAGGACCCAGATCATAGAAAGCGAGTAGGAGTTCAAGTTCAATTGCAGGAAGGACTCAAGAAGAATAGTGGAGTTGGAGCAAGAATCTACATTGAATATTTGAGAGAAGGTGCGTGGCAAGAAGACTAATGGCGATGGTGCAACAATGACCAAGGTCTAAGGTTGAGAAATTGTAAATGATGATGATGTGTGAAGGGCCCGAATTCCCGCCACCCAATTCCAGTGGACAGTAAGAAGGGAATTAGCCATTTCTATTGCCGTTTCACTAAAGGCATTGAATACTATGAGCGAGTATATTGCAACTGTAGTGATAAGAATTAAGTTCAGCAAGCAACCAAGCAGTACTTTTGCTGAACCAAGCAGTACTTGGAGCCATTTACACAAACATCATAGTTGTGATAAGAATTTAAGCAACCAAGTAGTGATAGGAATTAAGCAACCAAGTAGTGATATATGCAAGCAAGAAATACTAATCTCACAATCTCAGTGGAGCCGAGCGTGAATTGTGAAAGAGAGAGAGCACGCAACTGTGAATGCAAGCAAAGAGTGCATGCATTTAGGAAGGCAAGGCGAAGGAAAGCTAAAGAAAGAAAGAAAAGAAAGAGACGGAGAGGAAGAAGGGGAGAGGGGACACAAAAAGCTTGCGAGGCCCCAAAAGTAGTGGAAGGGAAGCTTATCGCCATGGCCTATAAAAAGAGAGCTTTTCCTTTGTGATTGCACTCTCTTCTTTGGTTGTTCTTCCTCTTCTTCACCCCTTGCTTTCTTTTGCGGACCCTTGCTTCCTTTTGCAGACATACAAAATGTAAATAAAAGTCTAAGTGGGAACCATGTTTTATGGCATGTTTTCTTTTTCGATATGTCTGCAAAAAGGAATCCATCTGATTTTTGATTTGGTGTTGATTTCTCTAAAGTGTGACAAGAAACCTATGGAAAATTAAATGTATGTTGAAGTCTTTTACATCTGCAGCATAGCGCAGGTTGTGTACTAGTTCTAGCAACCTAAAATCGCCCAAATTAACCCATGCCTTTCCGAATTAGGACCTTTTCCTAAATACACTTACATCTCTCTTTAGACACTTACAAAAAACGAAAAAGCTTGAATTTACACTAGAAAATCTCATGTCCACAAAATGAAGCCCAAAGTCACAAAATAATGTCCTCAAGTGTTGAAAACACAATCCATCATCCTAGGATTCAAACTATGTTGTATTCAATAACATGAAAATTAATGATGACAAAGAACACATCTAAATAATATTCTCCACATTCTTTTGCATATTTGAACCATCTTAGTAATGGATCATGGAAAATACAAAGAATAGATTTGTAACCCTCAAAGAGATCTTCGACCCAACTAAGATATACTAAACATCTAGGGTGAGGTGGCACACGAGGTCCTCACCAGCTATGCACAATTAATGTTGAACTGTTGGTAGGTCATGAATATATTAGGGGTTAGGTGGTGTCAAGTTGTCTCAATGTAGTGGGATATATCTTAGTGCCTTGTCACGCTATCTCAGTGCCTTTGTCATAGACTTTTCCAAATAATTTCATCCTTACATACATAATGACACCTCAAGGCACAGGCCCTTTTTCGACGGAAATACCGACCTTTTTTACACTAAAAAGTTCTTTTTGATGGGTGCAAAGGTTAGTATTTACATCGCTATTAGCATCAAAAAAGAACGATCGCTATATTAGTGTCTCTAGATAGCAACACTAGTAAACGTCACTATATAGTGACATTGGTAAACGTCGCTATATAGCGACGATTAATAGAAGCTTAAAGAAAACATTAGTGGGGCTAAATAGAGCCATAGAAAGCCTTGTTTTGCCCCACTAATGTTTTTTTTTTAGTAATTACAAAAGAATGTTTTTTGTTACAAAATTTCCCTTGTGAAAAGAGTGATACAAAATTGCTCAAACGAGCCGAGAAACAAAAGCATATACATGTCAAAGATATAGAACATTGTTTGTTATAAAATTACCCTTTCGAAAAGGGTGATACAAAATCACTCAAACGAGTCGACATATAGAAGCATATACATGGCGAAGTATATGCAAACTACTAATACTACTACTACTACTGTTCATCTGAATCATCATCCTCGTCCTCATCCTCGTTGCGCGGGCTTGTGATCCCTGGCCCTCATGAGTTGCACCTAATCCCTGGCCCTCGTGAGTTCCGCTTGATCCCTGGCCCTCATCGAAGCCGTGTAAGCCTAATCCCTCATCATCACCACTCACCTCCACTGATGGGACGTTCAAACTTTGATTCTAAGAGTGAAACCATATTAATTGGAAATTAGATTTAAACTTAAAGAATAAAATAGTTTAAAAAGTGAGATTACAAGTAGGAGTAGACTTATACTGTGCAAGCAGCCACCTCAACTCAATCGACCGTCGCTCCCAGCACCTCCTACTCAATAAACCACGGCTTTGTTTCTATGCGAAACCTGTGTCTGTCGGAAAGCGACCCATCGTAGCTTACTGTGGGCCCAATTTACGAGAGTTAAATAAAGTGCATGCAATATGTAGTAAAACAAATAGAACAAAGAGCATAAGCATAAGAGAAGGAAGAGGGAAAAGAGATTGAAAGAGGGGAAAAAGAGATTAAATAGAGGGAAAAAGAAGAGAAAGAAAGGAGAAGGAGAAGGAGAAAGAGGGAAACAATACGAGAGGAAAAGAGCATAAGCAAAAGAGAAGGAAGAGGGAAAAAGAGCATAAGCATAAGAGAAGGACGAGGGGAAAAGAGATTGAAAGAGGGGAAAAAGAGATTGAAAAGAGGGGAGAAAGAAGAGGGGAAAAGAGCATGAGGACAAAAAGAGATTGAAGGAGAGGGGAAAAGAAGAGAAGGAAAGGAGAAGGAGCAGGAGAAGGAGACATATGCTTATGCTTATGCATGAGTATATGAGCATATGCTCATGCATAAGCATAAGCATAGGCATAGACATAGGTATATGCTTATGAAAAGAAGATAAGGAAGAGGGAAAAAGAGCATAAGCATAAGAGAAGGAAGAGGGGAAAAGAGATTAAAAGAGGGGAAAACAACATAAGAGAAAAAGAAAGAAAGCATATGCTTATGCTTATGCATGAGCATATGAGCATAAGAGAAAAAGAAAGAAAGCATATGCTTGTGCTTATGCATGAGCATATGAGCATATGCTCATGCATAAGCATAAGCATAAGCATGGGCAAATACATATGCTTATGAAAAGAGGAGAAAAAGAGATTGAAGGAGAGGAGAAAAGAAGAGAAAGAAAGGAGAAGGAGAAGGAGAAGGAGGAGGAGAATAATATGAGAGGAAAAGAGCATAAGCATAAGAGAAGGAAGAGGGGAAAAGAGATTGAAAGAGGGGAAAAAGAGATTGAAAAGAGGGGAAAAGAAGAGAAAGAAAGGAGAAGGAGAAAGAGGGGAACATTACAAGAGAAAAAGAGCATAAGTAGAAGAGAAGGAAGAGGGAAAAAGAGCATAAGCATAAGAGAAGGAAGAGGGGAAAAGAGATTGAAAGAGGGGAAAAAGAGATTGAAAAGAGGGGACAAAGAAGAGGGAAAAAGAGCATATGAGCATAAGAGAAAAATAGAGAAAGCATATGCTTGTGCTTATGCATGAGCATATGAGCATATGCTCATGCATAAGCATAAGCATAAGCATAGGCAAATACATATGCTTATGAAAAGAGGAGAAAAAGAGATTGAAGGAGAGGGAAAAAGGAAAGGAAAAGATAAGGAGAAGGAGAAGAAGACATATGCTTATGAAAAGAAGATAAGAAAGAGGGGAAAAGAGAAGAGAGGGAAGAAAAAGAAGAGGGGAAAAGAGCATAAGTATAAGCATAAGAGAAGGAAAAGCATAAGCATAATCATAAGAGAAGGAAAGAGGGAAAGAGGAAAAGAGGGGAAAAAGAGGGAAAAAGAGAAGAGGGAAAGAGAGGGTTCCTATGTCCATCACTGCAGCTAGCGCTTAAGGCATTAGCTATAGGCCAATGCAAATAACAAAAACAACAAAAGGGGAAAACACGAAGCACATTCTTACCTGGAAAAGTCCCGCTCAGTGTTTCGTGGTCTGGCCCTACAAAAAAGAGGAAACATACCATTTTTTCAGATAACTAGTTAGATGAAGGAGGAGTTTGGAGAAGCTGTAACTTTTCAAAGGGACTACTAGATTAAGGAGAGAAGCATAAGCCTACAAACAAGGAGAAAGCATAGGCCTACAAACAAGGAGAAAGAGAAGGAAGAGAAATACCAAAAAGAGAAGAGGTGAGTCTTCTTTCTTTTACCAAATCTCGTTTTTTGTCCTTAATCCCTGAAAATCAAGCATGAAAATTAGCACATAGACTTAGCAATACAAGGAGAAACATGCTTCAACACTCACAAAACAAAATCTCACAAAAAATAAACCTACATTTCTTGAAAAACATCCTGTCATGCAAGGAGAGAGGGAGAAGGGTGGAGAGGGAGCACAAGTGTTGGGAGAGGGGTTGGGTAGAGGTGTGGAGAGTGGGAAATAGAGAGCAGGAAAGCGAGGTCATTGAATATAAGGTGGGATCAGGAGAGATTTTTGCTTTTCCCACAATAGAGATGTGAAAGACAGTGTCGCACGGGGTTTCGGGTTTTAGCCCCCTAGCATCACTATATAGCAACGTTTATATCCTAAAAGCAGTGCTATATAGTGATGGAATAGGACAAAGCATTGCTATATATCGACGGTTTAGGGCACTTATTGTTAGAAGAGAGGAAAGGAGCTCATGGGAGGCTATTTTTTGGATCTGAACAGATTTCCTTGTAGCTCATGTTATGATTTTGGAGATGAGCAGATGGAAGGGATGAGTGGAAGCTCATCAGATGATGTGCCAACGCTGGGGAGTGCAGAGTTACATACCATTATGACACGAAACTTTAAGACAAGATCTTACATTTACACGAAATCTTGAAATAGGATGAGAAGGTGGCGAGCGTGTGCATATACCTTCACACTATGAGCAAGACTATAGTCTCCTGGATGTGCCGGATGATGACGCGGGTATGGTGGACATGATGGATTCTATTTTTAGGGGCACTACATCACATGTACATGTGATGTCCGAGTCTGAGGTCAATATGTGAGAGTTGTAATCAACACAGTTGTATGAGGGTGCTAGGATGTCTAAACTATGGGCTTGTCTCTCAATCTTAAATCTGCAAGCAAAGTATGGCTCGTCAGATACAAGTGACTCGGCCTTAATGAGGTTGCTCCAGAAGATGTTGCCTGCACCAAATACCATGCCCGCATTAAGAGATGAAAGAAGATGCTAACAATATACCATCCATGCTTGCCGTAATGACTGTATTCTCTTTCATCATGAGCATGGAGATTTGGCTAGTTATCTAAAGTGTGGGGAACAATGATATAGAGATGACTTACAGATACCGGCAAAGGTCTTAAGACACTTTCACATCATTGCAAGAATACAGCACATGTTCCGATGCAAATCCATAGCGGAGTTGATGACTTAGCATGCATCTCATTGGTCCACTAATGACACATTGAGGATTCCTGTAGATTGTGCAGCTTGGAAGTACATATACAATCAGTGGCCGAACTTTGCAAGGGAGCCATGCAACTTACATCTTGGGCTCGCCATGGACGGCATGAATCCTTTCAGGTTATGCTCGACATGGCCCATAGTCTTGGTGAATTACAATATCCCACCATGGCTAACAATAAAGAAGGGACACCTCATCCTTGCACTACTTGTGCTAGGGAGGTATAAGGCCAAAAATATGGACGTGTACATGGCAACTTTGATAGAGGAGTTACAGATCTTGTGGAGAGGAGTGCGGGTCTTTGATATTTCTAGAGCTCCTAGACATACCAATGATATTTTGGTCAGGGGTATCTTGATGTGGACTATGCATGACTACCCAGGATATGGAGAGTGAACAGGTACGTGGTTGTGTCTTTACATGTATAATATAGGATTTTGCTTTTATGACTCTCTTTCGGACGCATGTCTTATACTAACACATTCATGCACGTGTGCAGGATTTGTTACAAGTGGGTACTATGCTTGTCCTGTTTGTGGATCGCGTTTGAAGCCGCTTGCACGATACTCCAAACATATGAGGAAAAATGTTTATGAAGGTCATGCTTGATATCTTCCACTGGACCATCTCGTGCGTGGAGGTCAGCTTGATCCACCCCACCATATTTGAAGGCAAGTGATTGGATTCATGCTTGGAGGGCGAATGGAGAGGAACCACCTCGTGGTATGAAGAGGCTATCCATCTTTCATGAGCTTCCTTATTGGGGTCAGTTACAAATCAATCATCTCTTGGATCCCATGCATATCTTCAAGAATGTGGGGGCTACTATTTGGGCTACTACTAGTTGGTTCCAAAGACTCGAGAGGAGTGCGAGAAGACTTACGTGCTATGAATAGGATGTCTCATTTGTGGCCCCAAGTGCGTGCTTCGGGAAAAGTTGTCCTCCCGAAAGCAACATGGATCCTCTCCAAGAGAGAGGAGGTAGTAGTCAAGGCAGACGTTGCCTCTTTTCGAACACCCACAGGGTACATGCGTTGCTTGAAAGGAGAATTTTCAAAGGACAATAAGCTTAGTGGGCTCAGGTCCCATGATTGGCACAAGGTCTTACAGGTATTTTAAGCTGTAGGATTAGTATATACCGATAATCGTGATGCGTTATTGTAATTATGATTATGTTATATTATTGACATGACTTCTTTGTTGCTTTGATAGTTCATCCTCCCAATTACAATAAAAGGGTGCTTACAAGAAGATGTTAGAAATGCTATATTCAAGATCAGTGGTATTGTGAGTTACTATCAAATCTAAATAATCTGTAGACTAATTATGAATATATCTTACGTGGGCATGTGAAATAGGTGGATATCTCAAAAAGAGATCTCCATATTGAGCATCGAGAAGGCTAGGAAGGACTCCATCGAAGTCGTATGCTTGCTTGAGAAGCACTTTCCCTCGAGCATTATGACAACTCAAGTGCACTTGCTTGTGCACATAGTTGATGAGGTGGCCGTTCATAGTTGGTGGATGTTTTTTCTCGAGCGGTTTATGAAAACTTTGAAGGGATTTGTAAGACAAAGAGCAAGGCCAGAAGCAAGCATGGCAGAGGGATGGCTTGTGCAAGAGTCATTAGTATATATCATGGAGTTTCTTGCATCCACGGATCCCGATATGCCGTAGGCATGGCATAACAAGGATGATGATCGCATCGTTGGAGAGGTTCCCCAAGGAAAAGGGATTGAAAAAAAGATGAGTGAAGAGCAAATGGAGAAATTCAGTAAGTTTTGTATCCTCAATAGCAAGGAGATGTAGAAGTGGATTGAGAGATATGAAGCGGCCAAAGCAGAAAGAATAGTTGCAAGAAAGAAATTCAGAGTAATTTACAGGCGATCACAACCATATCCACGGGATCTCACCCTTATCCCCACTCACATGTCACTTTGATTGGCTACAACTGGCTCTACGTAAAGCCAAACACAATGGAGAGACAATAAATGACCATGAGTGAGAGTTATCATCTAAATATATGATGCATGTAAGTTTCTTACCTCTTGATGTAATTAAGTAATTATTTGTGGCAATATATGCTATAAAATAGATGCATCTTCATTGTTTTAATGATGCTCTTTTGCAGTACAAAAAGTACAGTGCATTATGATCATATGGATGACATTTTCACGTGGAACGCATCAATTCAAAGAGAGTCACGTATGATTGTGGAGTCATGGCTAACTTCACACAAGATAGCTGAGCAAGTGCTTCGGATACCAATCTTCTCTCCTCGCAGTTGGATTATTGTGGGACCATACACGAAATCTATGAAATTGATTTCAAACGATTTAGTATTTTCATTCTTGATGTAAAATGGTTTAGAACTATTTACAATGGTCCCCATGCGACAGTGAGAAAAGACAGTAGTAGTTTCTTTGCAATAGACTCCACCAAACTTTGGACCAATGAAAGTGATACTTTTGTTCTTCCCGAGCATTGTGAGCAGGTGCATACTAATGATTTAATTAATTGAAGCTTTCATTTTTAAATATCTATTGATACATATACTTAAGCATAATTTCATATAAATAATTGATGGCATTTCGCACCCATCTTCAATATAGGTGTTTTTTCATCTAGATCGTTCTGATCCAAGATGGTGGTACGTGATCCAAGTTGCACCACAAAGTAAGGAAAATTTTGAATATAGAGATGTGGATATGGAGATGCCACTACCAATGCCGAATCCAATTGATCCAGATGGATCTAGCGAAGAAGAATATGAAGATCAAAATATGAGCCAAGAGGAAGATACATATAATGACATCATACGGGAGGAAGATGGAGATCACGATATTGAGGAAGAAGATGACGATCATCAAGAATCACCACACTTTATTGAAGAAGATGATCAAGTCTTAGGTGAATGTACGATGCTAGAGTACGATGATGATATAGGAGATCAACTCGGTATAGAGTTAGAGATAGACTTGTTTGGCATGTTAGACTTGGCTCAGGATGAAGCCATTCATGTAAATGCTCTTCATTGATTTTTTTCATCTCAAACTTGGACATGAATATATGAGTTTCAAACTTGATGTACATGCTTTTGTACTTTTATTGTCTCAAAGGATCAAACATGTATCAAAAGGAAAAAAAAATTGTCATTGGGAAAAACTATATTTAAATGTCGGTATGGGAAAAAACACTCTCTCTAAAATGTCACTATAGGAAACTATCTCAATGTCACTATATAATAACCATTCACAAGTCTAGTAAGTGTCGCTATAAAGTGACTCTCTTTAAAGGTTGCTATATAGCGGCACTTGTCTAAAGTCGCTATATAGTGACACTTAACTAATCCCACTTTGATTACTGATGATTAGTGCCCCATGTACACTAAACGTCGGTGCTTAAGCATCGGAATAGGGCCCCTGTGTAGTACTGTGATCTCAAAAAATGGCTAACTTAGAAATTTACAGCAATAAAGTTTTCAAAGGCATGAATAACCAGAGTGAGTTTGAGGGAATTGGCCTGTGATATGAATCTAATAATCTATCACAACCTAGGCACTCCAATTGTGGGTGCATCCCTATCAGGGATGTTTTTATCGAAGCTATTCTTATGTATTAATATAAAATATTGGCAAAAGTTTTCAATATCATTTTGTTAGTTTCACAATATTAGTAGAGTGTAGTACCTTTTTTATATTTTTTCTTTTGAATTTTCAAGCAAAAAATGTAAATCTTGGTGAAACTTTACATTTTTTTGCATAAAAGTTTCAAATCCTGGCGAATGTTTCAAACATTTATTTTTATTAGGGCATGCAAACTTTCGACACCAATATAAAAGTTTAGCTTCTTAATGAAACTTAACTTGAAAAAATCATCCCTGATCTCTATGCATTATGACCTTAGCAACAACCCAAAGGCCTTTATTTTGAAGAGAAAGTGAGAAAATACTCTTAATTACCTAATCATTATCATCTCTTCAACCATTACTCTAGGTTATCATTAATGGGCCATTCGTATATTTCACAATATGGAGCTCTAGTCTTCCACATTCATAGTGCATATTTTAGTCTAGTAATTCAAGTGTACCAGTAAGCATTTATAGCTCAAGACATGCCACCTAATATTCGGAATTTTTATGGCAACTAATAGCCTTTTCTTCATGGAGTTTTTTTATTTAAAAAATTATGAGAGGTATATCCTAAATGGAAAGTCAAAGTAGAAAGTACCACCCTACCTACCATCCAACTACTCTAGATCTAATTGTCAATCTCAACTCATACACTCAAATCCATCATCTAGTAACAAAAAAGGATACTACGTTCAAAGGGGATGTTCACCAAACATAAAGTCAAATATCTAGAAACCCTATGTCTTGATTGTGTTAGAGCTACAAAAGCAATTTTGACAGCCATCTTTGTCCAAAATCATCTTCCTACAAATGTACCTCCTAGTAAGATACCAATCATAGCTTGGACAAGGCAAACCCCTTCTATATCACATTTTCAAACTTTTGGCTGCATTGCTTATATTCATGTACCAAAAGAGACACAAAAAAAGCTAGATCCTCCTAGCTTGATGGTCATATTCATTGGATATTCTCCTAATTCTAAAGGTTATAAATTCTATGATCCCTCTTCTAAGAAGGTTCATTCGTGATGCCATATTCAATGAGTAGTTAATGGGAGGGACATGGTCTACTAAGGATACTGAGTCCTTGCTTACTACCTTTCCTTTTCTATTTGATAATGATTCTACTTATGATGGCATTACTACTACTTCATTTAACGGCACCACTACCACTCCATCTGCAAAGAATCTTGATTTGCATCCTGCACACACAAAGGCTTCTGATGATAGTGTCAATATTTATGTTAATCTACCTATTGATTTTGAACATTGTTCTCCTCCTGATTGTGCTGATGACTTTGAAATCATTGATAATGCAATGGGTGCTCATGAAGATCATACTACTTATATAAAAGCTATCTCTTCTGCACAAAATGGTCAATGGCAAGAGGCCATGGAAGCTAAATATGATTCTTTAATCTCTAAAGGTACATGGGTTCTTATTGAACTACCTCCTGGTTGTACTCCTATCAAATGTAAGTGGATTTATAAAACCAAAACCAAAGCTGATGGTTGTTTTGACAAGTTTAAAGCTTGTCTAGTAGTGAAAGGATACTCACGAATTGCACGAGTTGATTATCATGATACATTTTCACCTGTTGTTTGTAGTACAAGCATTCGGGTACTCCTGGCTTTTGCTACTCAATTTGATTTTAAGATTCACCAAATGGATGTGAAAACCGTTTTTCTTAATGGAGATCTTAAAGAAGAGATTTATATGGAGGAGCCAGAAGGGTTCATACTTCCTGGTTAGGACCATCTTGTTTTTTGCATTCATCATGCTCTCTATGGTCTAAAACAAGGTCCTTGTTCTTGGTACATGAAAATTGATCAGTATCTCACATCTCAAGGTTTGAACTCTTATTTCTCTGACCCTAACCTATATGTCAAACATGATAGTGTTGTTTTTTTCATCCTTGCTCTTTATGTGGATGACACCATACTTGTTTGAAACAATCTCCGTTTCCTACAAGATGTCAAGAAAATTTTATCCTCAGCATTTGATATGGTTTATCTTGGTGACATTTATTCATGTCTTGGTATTGAAGTTCAACAATATCATCACAAGGGAATTCTACTACTTTGACAAACAAAATTCATTCAAGATGCACTTCAAAAGTTTCGTTTGATGAATGCTCACTCTGTGAACACTCCTTGTCTTTTGAGCTCCACCAAAAATATTCGACCGACTAATGATGTTGTGGCGTAACATCAACCCTATGCCAATCTTGTTGGTTGCCTATAGTTTGTCAGATTGAACTCTCAACCATATATTCTTTTTACCATCAATTTTCTAGGTCAATATCTAGCTGAGCACTCCCTTAATGCAATATTGGTCTAGAACAAAATGTATTCTAAAGTATTTGAAAGGCACTGCCAACTTTGAATTAGTTTATCGACGTCATCTAGAATCATCTTCCATGATGTCTCTTAATCTTTTGGGATATACAGATGTAGATTGAGCAAGCTCTCACTTCTCTATGCGGTCTACAAGTGGTAATTGTTTCTTTATCAATGGTTGCTTGGTCTCTTGGGCATTGTGTTGATGTTTCTACCATGGAATATGAGTATTTAGCAGCCTCTCTAGCAGCTCGAGAATTTGTTTGGCTGCGCCAATTGGTTAAATATATTAGACATACTCCCTCATCTAGTACTCCTCTCAGATGTGATAATCAAAGTGCCATTAGTTTGGCTAAAGACTATGTTTAACATAACAAATCCAAGCATATTGCTTCTCATTATCATTATGTCCGACATGAAGTGAAGAAAGGGATGATAGTGATTGAACATTATCCCACTTCTCAGATACTTGCAGACATTCTCACTAAAGGACTTAGTGAGACACACTTCACAGTGCTACGATTAGAACTTGGAGTTCTTGCAGCCTCTATCTTCCAAGATTAACACACCTATGGTTGACTTTCAACATTTGTATATAGATGCCCATATGCATTGCAGGAAATTTATGATCAGCATTACATAATTGTAATAATTGTACAAACACATCACTTTAACTCTATGATCAACTTTGTATACTTGTGTATAGGAGCTCAGATTTTTCCCTTATGCTAGTCCCCAAGGAATTTTCATTTGTAGCTAGAGACCTTTGTTTGAGTGGGGGTGTTAGAGCTATATATAGCTCATTCTAACTTGAACTAGGTCTCACCTATATATGTGTACCTTGTGATTAAAATGAATCAGTATTTGAGAGTCTATTTGGTGTGTCTATCATCTCTTCTTCTTCTCTCTCAAAAGATTGCAATATCTCAAATTTTCTCTTGAAAAGGTAACATGCTTTTATCTAAGTATTCCTTATAATATACACAATTCTCTTGCTTGAACTACATATCATCCCAATGATTCATGAAGCCAACTCAAGAGAAGAAACATAAAGTATTATGTGTCAAGCTCATCCCTTTATAACCTATGAAGGAAACAAATGTATAAAAATATATTACTTTTATTGTTACATTCTTGAAATACCCTCCCTCAGAATCTTACATGGAGATTTGCAAAGTCTATAGGTTTGTGCACTTTCTCTATCAAGTTTTACATTCAAACTATTGATTTTGATAAAATCTATTACATGTTAAAATGAAACATGTAATAAAAACACATGGCAACGAAATCAAGTGATTCAAATCTAACAGAGCAACCTAGTTCCTTTTCATGAAGAAGTTTATTTGGGAGTAGAAATCTACAATCTTTGCGACAATAGATGTATGCACTGTTTGTAGGGTCCCCCTTACATCAAATCATTCTTCTAGTTTTCATTACCTTTGATCTTGACACTTTCAATACCCACATGCATAAAAACTTCAATATATGATACAAGGCAACTAACATCTGAGTCCCCATAGCACTAGCATATGATTGGAAATTTTGGTATAAACTAGAAATATAGGTTATTATAGTTGATAAAAGAAGAGGGAGAGAGGAGTGAGACAAGATTGGTCCCACAAGTAGTGAGTGTATCCATGTATCATAGACAAATATAAAGTTGAGGACTAGGTTGAGTTAGGGCAAGATATATATAGCTTAACACCCCCTCTCAAACTAGGCCCTCTTGCTAAGGAAAAACCACATCCATTATATAAATATCTAAGTAAAAGCTGGAATAATGTTCATTGACTTTTCTAAGATATATATAGTGTACATCGTGCTCGGGGGGGTCACTATGTATAAACCCTCTATATCACGTGCGTTCAATGCCTATATTTAAAGTCCCTTATCTGTAAAAAATTTCATTAATAAAATGTACCCCTTTTCTATACAAATCTGTAAATTTTTTCCAAAACTATTTTAAATAGTCCCTTATGTATATTTATTTCTGTAAATTTTAGAAATAAAAAAAATCCTTCTGTTGAACTCACGTGATAGGGTTACATATGATGAGTGACCTCCCCGAGACATCGTGAAGTGTGTTGTGGTATAGTATAGATATACGGTGTAGTTCATGTGTCATGATATAGTAGAGATTGTGAACATGCTGAGATTATTTTTGCATTTTTTGGAAGACCTTTTGTAGGGATGTCACATTATAGGGAGTTTTGTATGGAAAAGAATGACCAATGTCATACAATAGCTATTGATACCTTGTTAACTCTCTTGCTTCCTACCATGTCAAGCTCATGTCAAGTCTCATGTAGTCAAGATGACTTAATCATGATGTAATGTGTTGTAATAAAATAAAATAAATAGAATATGATAAATACTATAATTACATGATGAATCGATCCAAATTTTTGCCCTCCAAATCTAATATTTTTTTGGTAGGCATATTCTTAGACTTCCTGTGTAAATTGTCATGATCTAGACCTATAGATAGGTATCAACAACCATTGATATATCATGATAAATTTAGTTACCATATGTTTATGTATGTCCTCTACCTTGAAATACGATGATAAACCTAGAATAATATTAGCATATAATCTCATCCAAATGATATGTAGCTAGTTGGGCACATTTGCATAATTACAACACATAGTCTTGATCACATGATATGAAAAGGCAATCATTAAGCTTGTGCTAGTACGGCACAACTACATAATCACATTCAAAACTATATAATGTAAAGATATATAATATTTCCCTGAGTGATATGAAAAAGGAAAGATTGTGCTAATCATCCACATTTACATAATCATAGCCAAAATGATATAGTATAATCACATCCGCATAATCACACTATAGTAGTCAAGAACAAGTAAGATATGGACCATTCTCCACCAAGTAATCAAATAAGCAATCCTACAATAACTAGTAAAAAGGCATGGGCCATTGTCCAGCAAGTAATCAATAAGTAATCTTGCAATAATCAATAAAAAGGCACAGACCACAAGTTGGTTTCATGATCGGCACACTCGTACTGCTTTTCGCCAAAAATATCTTGGTTTTGTGATACTCCCATCCCACGTTTTACCATTTTTTGGCGTATCCTGAGTTTTATATTTTTAGAGCGATAATTGTATTCTCAATCATTAACGCGAGCTCTGACACACGTATTTTCCTGAAGCATATGGCAATGTCTATAATCATCAATGGCTTTCCTTCTAGACAACGATCTGTTCCTTTGTTTTAAGGACAAGGTTTTTCTGGTTGGAAAGTGAAGATGTTATTGATACTCGAAGGGGATAATCTTTTGGATATTGTTCTTGGTGATCTCGATTGTCCATCCCAACCTGTTGATGCAACTGCGAATCATGCTCTTGTGACTGAAGGCCCTCTCTTGGAGCAATGGAGATCTATCTCTACCAATTGGTGTTCTCATGATAAAGTAGCTTGTCAGTATATTTTATCTAATCTACATGATTCTCTTATGCTGGATGTATTTGCCCTTCCTTCTTCTCATGCAATATGGGAATATCTCGTTGCTACTTTTGAGAAGAAATCTGTCACAGAGATTCTTTATCTTTGTAATCTTTTGAGCACTTCGTACAAAGTTAGGGCTCCTATGACAACTCATATTGAGTCCTTCAACAATATCATCAATCAACTTGCTGCTGCTGGTGCACTTGTTCCACAAAATCAATTGGTGACCTATCTTCTCGACACACTCCAGGATGCATTATATGATAATATTGTTACCATCCTTTTGAACAAAATTGAGATTGATTTTGATCAAACATGTATTTCTTTGATTGAGTACGCCCAATGACACGAGTGTCGTAAAGACCCTCATGAATATGTCATCATAACAATGAATGATGTAGATTCAGAGAGAGCTTGTGTTGCTCGCAAGCATCCTTTCTCCAAATATGGATGTGGTGGTCATCCGTACAGAGGTGGTAATTCTTCTCATCTCAAATATCCTGAGAAACATCTCCTTTCTCTCTTAAGGAGAGGTTTGGGGGAGGATGATTGGAGGAACATGGCCCATTGGATTCGATCTAATCAGTGTGAGCCATTAGATTGAAATGCTACATAAATTGATGCAAGGGTGGTTAGTAAAATTGATTCACCTCTCGTGTTGCTAAGTTAGTTACCTCTTTGCCCTCCACGAGCGATTTCCTTGAGTTTGTCCATGGCAGGGAATCCAAGCTTAGTTCCCTCGCATCCTTCAATTGGTGCCTTGGAGCAGCATAGACCAAGCTGGGTATCAAGCGTGCAACATTATCTCTCATGTTTTGAAGTTATGTGGGAGGTATCCTATGCAAAATCCCTTCAATTTTGCTTTACCTCTTTCTTGGTGATGAACAGTGAATAGCTGCTATGGTTTTGTGGCAAATGCAAAATGTACTATATGTAGGCAATAAAAGAATGGAAGAGAATGTAGCCATCAATCATATTGGCTAACTCCTCTCTCAGACTCCAAAAGCTTGCAAAACTTGGATATCTTGCATCGCTCTATAAGCTCTTCTCGGATTGAGTTTGCCTGAGGAGCACTTGCAAACAAAAATAGCATAGGTCACTCATGAATTCTCATTCGGTTTGGCCATTCAAGAACATCGGAATCCTTGGATGGATGAAAGAAAGTGGGAAAAGGGGTGGCAAACTCATTCTCATTCCAAGGCTCTTTATGAACTAAAATTGTTGTCATGTTGTTTACAATAGGGAGGAGTAAGAGATTGTTGCCCCACGTCCCATCTGTCACATGTTGAAATCCTAAGTCACTCTCGCACCCACCAAAATGTGGTTTCTTCCTCCCATAATGCACCATTCCGACTGGCTCTGAAGCCAACTTGCGAGAGCACTTGCAAGGAAATCTATCATTGAAATGTTTGTATCCCAAATATGCGGGTAAAAATCTATGGATGTATAGAAAGGAATGTGTATAAGCATTGTCGTACTAGAATCATTTGTCAAGCATTTGTATTCCCATCTAGGGAGTATTTATCTGAAGCATACCAACAACTACTTGAAAGAAAACCTTCTTGATCTTTCTATTGTGGCCCAAATTCTCCATTGGAAACAATCGCACATATATCAGCCCAACGACAACTTAAATGATGGAAGTCTACCAAAAGATCTTCGTCGTACATAGATGCAATCTTGCGAATATATATGTACCTCCCAGAACAGGATTCACTCTTAGTTTACAAGGGCTCAACTGTTTGGTGGAAAGTATCTGATTGAAAGGATGATAGACTAGGCGCACCACTGTCCAGCCTTTTTTATGTCGAATGGGAGCTACCAAGCAAAGTCTCTGTAAACTTTAAAGCTAAGATCAAGATTTTTGCATCTGGCGCAGTCGAGATATTCTCTAGATGTTCAATCGACAGGAACCGAACAACACAAAATAGCATTGACCAAAAGGCTATATTTGCAACCACTATGCCACACTAGAGAGAATATTTGGATTTATGAACATGCTTCTCCATCTTGTAGAGTTGAGAGAGCTTAAACTTCAACAAGAAGAGACACCCTGACAGGCAACTAGTTTCTTGCACCTATTTTCTTTCAAGGCTCCCAACGTATCTTTGAATGATCAATAGGCTTGTTTAGGCAACAACTTTTCAGAATAACATAGGGAGGTCTTCGCAGACGAGGCATCTCCAAGAAGCCTCTCGGGGGGGTCACTCATCATATGTAACCCTATCACGTGAGTTCCACAAAAGGATATTTTTTATTTCTAAAATTTACAGAAATATACATAAGGGGCTATTTAAATTAGATTTGGAAAAAATTTACAGATTTGTATAGAAAAGGGGTACATTTTATTGATGAAAAATTTACGGATAAGGGATTTTAGAAATAGGCCTTGAACGCACGTGATATAGAGGGTTTATACATAGTGACCCCCCCGAGAGAAGCCTATAGATCTAGTAGTGCTAGATATTTTGCTAAGTGAAATAGGTACCCCCAGTCAGTATTAGCTAAGTGACTATGGATGGAGATCAAGGAAATGTACTCCAATGAAAAATGGTATTAGCTAAGTGATTATGGATGGAGATCAAGGAAATTTACTCCTATGGCAAAGCCATGGGTTTCACACTAGTTGTTCTTATTGTGATAAGCATGGTGATGTTATCTTTGATTGTTGGGCTCGTTAATATGATGAGGAACATGGTGTTACCACTAAGAAATCCCGCTTATCCAAAAATTCTTCTTGCAAATATTGTGGTGGAAATCATCCATCCTTTCGGTGTTACAAAAGGCATTATGATCGCAAACGTACTCAAGCATATGCTGCTCAACAATAAGATGCCCATATGCATCAAGAGGCAAATCATGTCTATTCTAATGTCTCTCCAGAAAGGATACTTCATGTTCGAGATGGTTCCACTTTTATTGTTGATTCTGGTGCTAATGGTAATGTGACATATCAATCTCAATGGTTACATAATTATCATGCTCTTCCTCACAAGAAATTGGTTTATCTTGCTGATGACACTACTTGTCAAGCCATGGGTGTTGGTGATTTATATCTTGGCACTCTTTCTTCAACAAGAGTCTTGTGAGCCGTTCTCCATGTTCCAGATCTTCAGAGAAATCTTCTTTCTATTGCATGATTACAAGTAGGCCCCTAGGGAAAGACAGGAGGCTAACTGAAAACTAGAAAAGCAAAAAAGTTTACAAGTCGCTAGGGGGGGCATCCAGTAGGATATCCTCCACAGTGAGATTGTTTGCATGCAAAAGCCGTTGTAAAGGAACCACATCATCATCAATAAAATGAAGGTATTTTTTACCCTTGTGATTCTTCTTCAACTAAGCAGGCACCCGAAATTTTTGAATCACGGGGGTAAAAACCTACCGCAACCAGGGATGGAAAGTGTCTAGGGAGAATGGAGAGGTAGGTGCTAGAACGGAAAATGGTGGAGCATGTGTATTCAGTCTAGCAGAAGTATCCTTAGTATCAACCCTAGTCTAAGTATCTTTGTCTTGCAAATCCACACCTGCTGCCACTACACAATCATGAACTATATCCAAAGGAGAGAGATCCACTTGCTACTCAATAGACTACGTCTTCATAACCGAAGAGGCACGCTGAGAGTCAATTCCAACCAAAGGGGATTGTTGAGATGAAGAGGGCTCTTGAGAATCAGAAGCATTAACACTAGAAGATTGCCATGTTTCAAGCATAAATGTATCCGGCATTGATAGATCTTGGAACAAATTTCACAAAGGAATCGAAAGGGACGGTGAGATGATCTTTTTGCCTACGATGTGTACTCATCTCCATTCTTTTCTTGTTGTGTTTAGTCACACACACACACACACACACACACACATTTTTTAAATAGTGAAATCTTATATTTCTATGTGGGAAACCTTAGAAAAACTTACAAGAGCTGAAAATGCACCATGAAGTACAAAAGTAAAAAGATTTTTTGTACATCATGGTGGGTTTTCACCTCTTCTGAGGTTTTTGACAGAGAAATATAAGATTTCACTTTAAAAAAAAGTGTATGTGTGTGTGTGTGTGTGTGTTTGTGTATGTGTGAAATATATATAGAAAGGGTGACCATAGGCCAGTTTTGAATAATACAATGCAATTTTGAATAATGTAGTGCAAAGTGCATGTGGATATTACAAAGGTATAAAAACCACATGAGCATAAGTGTCTGACAATCATGTTGGTTGACCTAAGATCCAACGTATGATTCATTTTTAAAACCTTGCCCAAAAGATCAACCCACTTAGGTGAAAGGCTTGAAGGTGATAAGGATTTCATTTAGTAAGAAGGGATGGATGACAAACTAGTGAATGGACATTGTCATCTCATTGTCATAGGACCCATGTATGGGAAAGAGAGAGGAAAGTCGTCGATAAGTAGTAGGAAATCTAGGCATAGGCCAATAGTCTAATAAGTAGCCTATGAGTGACATGAAAATTGCAAGTAGCCTTAGTGTCCATGAACAACCAAAACTTAATGTGAGGTGACTAGGAAATTTGCATTTTGGCCTTATACAAACAAACATTTATGTCATTCATACGTTTGGGTCATCTTGATTAGAGAATTATCATGCCCTTATGCTATTTCTAGCTAGATAGTTTATGGATTAGAGATGTGGTGGCCACAACCTAAGGCCACATGAAAAGAAAAGAGTAGGAGGAGGATAACTTTTAGATGTGTTGCGCTTCATGTAGTGTGCTACCATTTGCCACGGCTCTTCATTGCCATTTAGGGTTGTTGTAACCTACTTCTTGTAGAAGAGAAGATGCGTGGAATTGTTTACAAGGAGATCTCCTTGTATTACATTTGTTAGTGCAAAATCTGGTAGTTGATCTGCAAATTATTGGCACTACGTGCAAACATCATTTATCATATTCTTTTACTTACACAAAAAACTTGCAATTATATTAAAATCCTTAAGTGAGAAGGAGGTCTTTAGTAGGCCCCCTTGTAGAGGCTCGTGCTCAATTCAACGGGGCGAGTAGTTGAAGAGTCACGAGTCAAGATTCAGGGCGACGTGAATAGAAGGCAAAAGGTAAGACTCAAGAGGGAAAGGAAAGGAAATGAAAATGAGTGCCACATTATTAACTAGTAATAAAGGACGTACTTATCCACGCACAACAATACTTCTGCAAAATACTAAGTACAATGTCGTTCTCCCAAATCCTCAGTGCTGCAAAACACAACAATCAGCTACTACAATTTTCTTGCTCCCTAAAGAGTCTCGACTTGACTCTTTTTTAAGCAACTGGGCTCTTTAAAGTTTAGTCTCTCTCTGGCACTGTGTGACTTTCCCACTTCATCTTCCCGTTCACGCCCTCTCGTACATGAAAGTTTTACGTCCTCCCACCATTGTCTCGATCAGGACAGCGCATCCTCCCTTCACGTGCCCTAACCTTTCCCCTCTTTCTGTTGATCTCCTCCTCTCTGCGTCTCGTCCACTCCCTTCCACCCTTTCTGCTTCCTGCCCTAACGTTACCACGCTTATTCCCATCTTCTTCACCTCCGCCTCCCCCCTTCAGGTTTTCCTCTCTTCCTTCTCTCGATCTCTTGTCTTTGTTTCTTCCGCGTCTCTTGCACTGTCATTTCCTGCACACCTCGCAATGTGCCCCGTTCCGCAGCAGTTTTGCACATTGAGATCTCATACTAGGCCGTTATTTCCGCCGCTTGCGTCGAACCCAAGCCTTTCTTCCTTTCTCCACCGATTTTTTTCTTTCTGCTCTCTAAAAGGCATCAGTACTGACGTGGGCTTCCACTTTTTAACCAACCTCTTGGCCGTGACTTCAGCGGGAGAGTTGTTCGCTGAAATGGTACGACGCAAGATCAAAATCAAGCGAATTGAGAATGCTACCACCCGGCAAGTCACCTTCTCCAAACGACGCGGTGGTTTGCTGAAGAAGGCGAACGATCTGTCTATTCTCTGCGACGCCGAGGTTGCTGTTATTATCTTCTCAAGCAGAGGAAAACTTTTTCAGTTTGCAAGCTCCAGGTATGCCGACTATCTGTGTTACTTGCCGTCCTCGATGATTGTGAGACACAGCAATCAAAGCTTCACTATGTAGTTCATGGCATTGCTTAACTGTCTAACCTGTGTGCTTTCTGAAAGTTATTCCTTGTTATTTATTGTTCGTCTGCCTTCTTTAACTCAACCAGCCTGGTCGACGAATAAGCTGTAGTCTTTACGATTTGGGCTTTCATAGATTCAAGCTCTACCCTTTTAGTTAAGCATACCGGACTTTCATATAATTACTGTTTCACACCAATACAAAAACGTTTCGCATTGTCTAGCAGTCCTCACAGCAATATCTTTCGTGCGAGCATCAGTCTCTTGGAATATCCTAGCTATCCGCGTTATCATTGTCTTTTGAGTCTTGGCTGCTGGCGGTTTTGTTTGGCATAAAGCACAGACAGTCTCCCGAATTTCATTAACTTGAATCTGCTCACTAATGAAGGTAAGTCTCGTCATATTGTGGAACCGAACTGGTTCGTTTAAGCTTTGTTTTGTTACCTCACAAGTATAAATTAAGACTGGTGAACTGAGTGGCCTTTCTCAGTTAGAAAAATATTTTCTTACATTTTGCTATATGTAAAGAGTTGGAGAGTCGGACGAGCACTCAGACATCGTCTACGCAAATTATCAGGCTATCCTTCCAGGAAAACTTTGTGTCTACTTTCGTCCTGCAATATCTGTGTGGTAACTAACATGTGCTTTTACATTCTACGATAGTGAGCTAGGTGTTTACTACATGCGCTCGCTTCCCTGCGAATACGTCGCACTTCTCCTCCTGGATCCGCCCTAAAGCTTCCATTTCATCTTTATGAGTGCTTCCTAACTTTGATTTTACTGAGAGGGACTTAAAGGTCGCCATTCTGCATCTTCTGCAAGCTATAAGGGAAAGCCAATTGTTTCGCTAGTAGAATGCATGCAGCCATCTGCGCTCAAATTTGCTCAGAAGTTGGCAATATATCATGTAAGAATCACCACGAGTTACTATGCAAACCCCTACCTTATTTTATGATGCCCATCATTTTCTTCAACTATCCATGCCATCCATCGAAGCCCAACTGGCCGTCATCAACAACTGTCCCTTTTCTCTCAATGAATTTTGAATTTGTTGAACTGAAGTACCGTAACGCCAAGTCAGAGGCCTTCTTTTTGCTTTTATCTGATTTGTCATTACTATTTCGTCTGGGGATAAGGTCGAAGAAGCGTGCTCAGAAAATCTTGATGATGTGAATGCCATTCATGACACACTTTAGCTAGGAAGGCACGAGTATTTTTGAATAAACTGTAGGCTATTGACCAACGCCCTTCCATTAGAGACTTTGAGAGCTCGTGTAGTGCCTCAAGATACCTCTTGATGAGAAAGAGCAGTGTCTCAGAGGGTAATCTAGCGTGGCTGGCACTAAACAAGCCATCAGGCAGGATGGCATCGGTGAGGCTAGGTCTCTGTGGTGACTCCCTGTGGAAGCGCCTATTGAGTCTCTAGATGAATGACCGAGAAACCATGGTCTGGTTGTGTAGTATCACAGCATCTCTCAACGCATTGTCATCTGCCTAACCCGAGGGAAACCACAAGGAAATGCCAAACTCCCAAAAGTCGCAGACAGTAGAGGAACAGGGACAAGACACAATAGTCCCATAGCCCATAGGATAGGTGGACAAGCCACATAGACGTCCATGATTGTCATGAGATCCACTCAGCATAGTGCACACAAGTAGTCATACAGCTCAACAAAAATGGTATGCCATCCAAGGAATTATCAACAGCAAATAGGCACAATATACATCCACAATTAGGAGCCTTTGTCAATAGGTTGGGTGCATGCTGTGTTTGTAGGTCCGTGGCTTTAGCTGGCCTATTTGACAAATCAAGTTAGTCTTTTGTCAGGTGTAGCCTAATCTAATAATGTTTGGGCCTATATTTAAGTAGCCCCTCCCCTCAATTTAGAACACCATTGAGTCTACGAGTCCCTTCAATCTCTTGAGTATCCTCATAGCTCAATAGGTTGGGTATATGCCATGTTAGTAGGTCGAGCCAAGTGTAGACTTAATGGGTCTATCTCATAGATTAAAGCAGACCTTTGTGAAGTCGAGCCTAATCTTATAAGGTTGGGGTCTATATATAAGTAACGCATTTTCTCAATCCAGAAGATAACCTAGTCTAGCAATCCATTCAATGTCCAATAGTTTATAGGTTTCTAGTGAATCCTAGATCCAATAAGATAGGAGTTAGCATATAATGTGGTGTATTCTATGCATCTTCACAATATCCTCTTGCATGCATGCTTTGGCACCCTCCAATTATAGTATATGCTTTGTTCATGAGAGAGTCTTGTAAGCTTTTTTCTTTTTACATTTTGAGATCTTCAAAACCCATCTTCTTTGAGTTTGGGAGGAACAATAAGTGTGTAGGGAGTGCTCAATGGAACTAGGACACACTAGGCATCTTTTGCCTCTCCATGGCTCCCTTGCATGCTCTATCTTCAATGGGATATTTGCTAGCTTGAACAATATTAAGTAGTGTATGGGGATGAATTCCTATCGCATAGTCCAATATCTACAAGAAATTGGTGCAACCAAACCAATTTTAGAGCTGCTAGAGAGGTCGCTACATACTCAGATTCTGTGCCCAAGAGACCAAGCAACCATTGATAAAGAAACAATTACCACTTCTAGATCATATAGAGAAGTGAGAGCTTGTTGAGTCTGCATCTGTATATGCCAAAAGATGAAGAGACATCACGGAAGATGATTCTGGATGATGTCGATAAACTAATCCAAAGTCGGCAGTGCCTTTCAAATACTTTAGAACATGTTTTGCTGCTGTAGACCAATGTTGCATTGAGGGATCAGCCAGATATTGACCTAGAAAATTGGCGGTGAAAAGAATATCTGGTTGAGTGTTCAATCCGACAAACTGTAGGCAATTACCAACAAGATTGGCATAGGGTTGATGTTAAGCCATAACATCATGAGTCAGTCGAACATTTTTAGTAGAGCTCACAAGAGGAGTGTTCGCAGAGTGAGCATTCATGAAACCAAACTTTTGAACTTCATTATGAATGAAATTCTTTTCTCGAAGTAGTAGAATTCCCTTATGATGATATTGTTGAACTTGAATACCAAGACATGAATGAATTTCACCAAGATCAACCATATCAAATGCTGAGGATAAACATGTTGCAAATAACCAAGATTGTTGGAAACAAGTATGGTGTTATGCACACAAAGAGCTAGGATAACAGAAACAACACCATCACGTTTGACATATAATTTGGGTTTGGAGACACAAGAGTTGAAACCTTGAGATGTGAGAAATTGATCAATTTTCATATATCAAGAATGGGAAGCTTGTCTTAGACCATAGAGAGCACGATGAAGGCGACAAACAAGATGATCCTGACTAGGAAGTATGAACCCTTCTGGCTGCTCCATATAAATCTCCTCTTTAAGATGTCCATCAAGAAAAGTAGTTTTCACATCCATTTGATGAATCTCAAAATCAAATTGAGTAGCAAAATCCGAGTACTCAAATGCTTGTACTACGAACAACAGGTGAAAATGCATGTTGATAATAAAATCCTACAATTTGTGAGTATTCTTTTGTAACCGGATGAGTTTTAAACCTGTGAAAAGAGCCATTGACTTTGGTTTTGGTTTTATGAACCCACTTACATTTGATGGGATATGACCAGGAGGTAGTTCAGTAAGAACCCATGTACCTTTAGAGATTAAAGAATTATATTCAGCTTCCATGGCCTCTTTCCATTGACCCTTTTGCATAAACGAGATAGCTTCTATATAAGTATTAGGGTGTTTATGAGAAACCATTGCATGGTCAATGATGTCAAAGTCATCAACACAATCATGTAGAGAACCATGTTCAAAACCAATAGGCAAATTAACATAAATATCAACACTATCTCAAAAGCGTGTGTGTGTGCAGGATGCAAAACAAGATTGTCAAGACATTGCTGTACAGATGGAGTAGTGGTGATGCCATCAATTGAAGGAATAGCAATGACATCAGAAATAGAAAAGGAAAGACAGTAAGCAAGGACTCAGTATGCTCTGCATCCTCGGTAGACCATGTCCCTCTCACTAATTACTCATTGAATATTGCATCATGATTGATTATCACCTTCTTAGAAGAGGGATCATAGAATTTATAACCTTTAGAATTAGGAGAATATTCAATGAATATGACCTTCAGGCCAGGAGGATCTAGCTTTTTGAGTGTCACTTTTGGTACTTGTAGCCAAAAGTTCAAAAATGTGATACAGAAGGAGTCTTCCCTGTCCAAGCTGTGATTGATATCTTACCAGAAGGTGAAGTTGTTTAAGATAATTTTGAACAAAGATGGCTGTCAAAATTGCTTCTGTCCAAAAGCTCCGAGATAATCTAGAATGAAGGAGCATACATTGCATAGCATCAGAGAGAAGTGCGATTCTTACGCTCTATAGGACCATTTTATTGAGGAGAGTATGGAACATTATATTCATGATGAATACCATACTTAATGCAATAATCATAAAAAATATTAGAAATATATTATCCACTGTTATCACTATGAAGGGTCTTGATATGAAAACCAGTATAAAGTTCCGCGGCTATTTTATATTTCTTGAATACTCATAAGGCCTCTGACTTATGTCGCAAGAGAAATACAGTTGTATATCTTGAAAAAAAGTGATCAAATACTTGTAGAAAGACTTAGATGGAGGAAAAGGTCCACATATATCAGTGTGAATGAGATCCAATAAAGCATATGAATGAGTTGAAGTAGATACATGAAAGGGTTTTCGATGATGCTTGCCAAGAGCACAATATTTATAGAGGCCATGTAAGGACGAGCTAGGCGATTCATACCATCCACAAGATCATGATGATTGATAGCAAGTAACTTGGAAAAATTTGAATGAACAAAATGATGATGCCATAGCTTGCAGTCCAGATCACCAGGGGCTGTAATCACATTGGCAATATCATCATTTAAGAAAAGTTCAAAGAGGTTATCATGCTGAGGAGCAATTGCTATAGTATGTCCATCTTTTTCAATCCAACACTATGTGTGGTCAAAGCCAATAAAGATACCAAGATCAACAAGTCGTGCAATAGAGAAAAGATTTCTCTGAAGATCTAGAACATGGAGAATGCCTCGCAAGACTCTTGTTGAAGAAAGAGTGCCAAGATATAAATCACCAACACCCATGACTTAACAACAAGTGTCATCAGCAAGATAAAGTAGTTTCTTGTGAGGAATATCATGATAATTATGTAACCATTGAGATTGATATGTCACATTACCATTAGCACCAGAATCAACAATAAAAGTGGAACCTTCTCGAACATGAATTATCCTCTCTCAACAAACATCAGAATAGATATGATTTGCCTCTTGATGTGTATGGGCATCGATAACAGGAGTATGTTGGAATTAAGCATATGCTTTATTATGTTTGTAACACCGAAAGGATGGACGATTGCCACCATAATAATCACAAGCATAATTTTTGTATAAGCGGGGCTGCTTACTAGCAACACCATGTTCCTCATCATATTGTCAAGCCCAATAATTAGAGATAAGAACAATGTTTCTCATGATATTTAAGATGAGAAGAATCACTACCTCCGTACGGATGACCACCACATCCATATTTGAGGAAAGGATGCTTACCAAGAACACAAGCTATCTCTGAATCTACATCACGCGTTGTTATCATGACAGTTTCATGAGGATCGACACTCGTGTCGTTGGGCATAATCAATCAAAGAAATACATATTTGATTTAAATCAATCTCATTTCTATTAGAAAGGATGGTAACAATATTATCATATAATGGATCGTGGAATATATCGAGAAGATAGGTTACCAATTGATTTTGTGAAATAGGTGCACTAGCAATAGCAAGTTGATTGGTGATATTCTTGAATGACTCAATATGAGTTGCCATAGGAGTTCCCACTTTGTAGGGATTTCATAAAAGATTGCAAAGATAAAGAATCTATGTGACAAATTTCTTCTCAAAAGTAGCAATGACATATTCCCATATAGCATGAGGAGAAGGAAGAACAAATACATCCAACATCAGAGAATCCTATAGAGAAGATAAAATATACTGATGATCTACTTTATCACGAGAACACCAATTAGCAGATTTAGATTTTCATTACTCAAAGAGAGGGCCCTCAGTCACAAGAGCATGATTCGCAGTTGCATCAAAAGGTTGGGATGGACAAACGAGGTCACCAAGAACAATATCATAAAGATTATCACCTTCGAGTATTAATAACATCTTCACTTTTCAGCCGGAAAGGCCTTGTCCTTGAAACAAAGGAATAGATCATTGGGTAGAGGGAAATCCGTTGATGATTATAGATGTTTCCATTTTGGGTCAAGAAAATACATGTGTTGGAGCTTGTGACAATGAACGAGAACACAATTGTCATTCAGACAATATAGAATTCAAGATACGCCTAAAAAAATAAGTCGTGCGATGAGAGTATGCTAGAAATAGCATACACACACAGAAAAGCACTATGAGCTTGTTGATCACGAAACCAAGATATTTTTGGAGAAAAGCACTACGAGTGTGCCGATCACGAAACCAAGACAAGAGTAGTCGTCATGGAAAGCATCACTTTTTGCTCTGAAGTCCTATCGGTGCATGTAATAGCTCAAAACGAAGAGCACGACGAGAGCTGTGATCTTGAAAAGAGATCTTTGGTCCCTTCGCCACCAATAATTTTCTCAAATTCGCACCAAAAGACCTAAAAAAAAACACATCAAGTTAGAGATGTTAAAATCGACATGAGAAAATAAGCGATGAGATATTGAGATAGCTATGTAAAATCAACAAGTAATACTTTGTGTCTTTCTTTATTAGAGTGAGCGTACAATAGCAAGATTGTTGTTGTTTGGATACCATGTTGAGAGAGAAGAAGAAGAGACGATAGACACACCAAATAGACTCCCAAAGACTGATTCATATTGATCATAAGATACACATATGTATGTGATACCTAGTTCAAGTTAGAGGGAGCTATATATAGCTTTAACACTATGGAGAGTAGTAGATGATTGATATGAAGTTAACTATACATTGGATCTAGTGGTATAAGTCAAATACCTTGCAGACTTAGTTCATCCAATCCATTATGTTTTTGAAGAGTAAGTACAACTAGTCACTGAATAAGGGCATGCAAACTTACCCTTTTCTCTAGCTTCGGCACAAGGGTACCCAACTTCTTCGAATTGAGAATGCTACCACCTTCTCCAAACGACGCGGTGGTTTGCTGAAGAAGGCGAACGATCTGTCTATTCTCTGCGACGCCGAGGTTGCTGTTATTATCTTCTCAAGCAGAGGAAAACTTTTTCAGTTTGCAAGCTCCAGGTATGCCGACTATCTGTGTTGCTTGCCGTCCTCGATGATTGTGAGACACAGCAATCAAAACTTCACTATGTAGTTCATGGCATTGCTTAACTGTCTAACCCGTGTGCTTATTCCTTGTGATTTATTGTTCGTCTACCTTCTTTAACTCAACCAGCCTGGTCGACGAATAAGCTGTAGTCTTTACGATTTGGGCTTTCATAGATTCAAGCTTTACCCTTTTCATTAAGCATACCGGACTTTCATGTATTTACTGAGATTGCCAGCGGGTCTAAAGTATGGGTTTCACACCAATACAAAGACGTTTCGCATTCTGTAGCAGTCCTCACAACAATATCTCTCGTGCGAGTATCAGTCTTTTGGAATATCCTAGCTATCCGCGTTATCATTGTATTTTGAGTCTTGGCTGCTGGCGGTTTCTTTTGGCATCAAGCACAGACAGTCTCCCGAATTTCATTAATCACTAATGAAGGTAAGTGTCATCATATTGTGGAACCGATATCGTTCGTTTAAGTTTTGTCTTGCTACCTCACAAGTATAAATTAAGACTCGTGAACTGAATGGCCTTTCTCAGTTAGAAAAATATTTTCTTACATTTTGCTATATGTAAAGAGTTGGAGAGTCGGACGAGCACTCAGACATCCTCTACGCAAATTATCAGGCTATCCTTCCAGGAGAACTTTGTGTCTACGCCATTCTGCATCTTCTGCAAGCTATAAGGGAAAGACAATTGTTTCGCTAGTAAAAATGCATGCAGCCATCTGCGCTCCAATTTCCTCAGAAGTTGGCAATATATCATGTAAGAATCACCACGAGTTACTATGCAAACCCCTACCTTATTTTATGATGCCCATCATTTTCTTCAACCATCCATGCCATCCATCCAAGTCCAACTCGCCGTCATCAACAACTGTCCCTTTTCTCTCAAAGAATTTTGAATTTGCTTAACGGAAGTACCATAACGCCAAGTCAGAGTCTTTTTGCTTTTATCTGATTTGTCATTACTATTTCGTCTGGGGATAAGGTCGAAGAAGTGTGCTCAGAAAATCTTGATGATGCGAATGCCATTCATGACACACTTTAGCTAGGAAGGCACGAGTATTTTCTAATAAACTGTAGGCTATTGACCAACGTCAATCCATTAGAGACTTTGAGAGCTTGTGTAGTGCCTCAAGATACCTCTTGATGAGAAAGGGCAGTGTCTCAGAGGGTAATCTAGCGTGGTTGGCATTAAACAAGCCATCAGGCGTGATGGCATCGGTGAGGCTAGGTCTCTGTGGTGACTCCTTGTGGAAGCGCATGCATTAGAAGAGTTCTCATCCAAACTAAATGCTAGCCCTTTATGGCCCTCCGATCTCTGCTTCGCTATTGAGTCTCTAGATGAATGATCAAGAAACCATGGTCTGGTTGTGTAGTCTCACAGCATCTCTCAACGCATTGTCTTCTCCCTAACCTGAGGGAAACCACAAGGAAATGCCAAACTCCCGAAAGCCGCAGGCAGTAGAGCAACTGGGACAAGACACAATAGTCCCATAGCCCATAGGATAGGTGGACAAGCCACATAGACGTCCATGATTGTCATGAGATCCACTCAGCATAGTGCACACAAGTAGTCATACAGGTCAACAAAAATGGTATGCCATCCAAGGAATTATCAACAGCAAATAGGCACAATATACATCCACAATTAGGAGCCTTTGTCAATAGGTTGGGTGCATGCTGTGTTAATAGGTCCGGGGCTTTAGTTGGCCTATTTGCCAAATCAAGTTAGTCTTTTGTTAGGTGCACAACAAGACAAAGCACCCATAGATGTGCGCACAGATGCATTTACTGAACTAAATAAAAAACTTACGGGTGCGTCTATTTGCGCATCTATTTTCACGTCTAGAGACCCGCGTCTAATTGCACGTCTATATATCAGACACACGCGCATATAGATGCACACTTAGACGCATAAATAGACGTGCCTATAAACGCGTTTATAGATGCAAATATAGACGCAAGTCAAACAGACAGACGCGTATATAAACGCATTTTTAAACGCACTGATAGACGTGCTTTATTTTTTTTTTTTTAAATTTACAGAATGCTGTGTATGTTGTGTATGCTATATAGTTACAACAATCCCATATCCACATTGTGTAATTCAATTCTTACAGCCAACCGCATTTTAATTACAATTCCAAATAAAACATTACAACTCCAAAATGCAATAAAATTGAAAGCTCAAAAAGTGCTTGTATATACATATAGCACGAAGCTAAGCCATGTCATGTGGCTTCAAGTACAAAAAATTAAGAGGAGTGTATATACAAGAGGCACAAAGCCAAGCCAGTGGCTTTAAGTACAAAAAAGAGTAGCTAGCACTACTTGTACGACTAATCTATGTTCTCCAAGTCCTCGCTCCCTTCCACGCTCCCTTCTGTGCTCCCTTCTGTGCCTCCTTCCTCCTCTTCCTCATTGTCTTGTGCGCGGGCCTGTAAACAAGGGATAACATATATCAATGTATGAAAAATCAAATCTTTACTTATAATTTTGGCGTTATTTAATTACTTTCAAATACCTGGGGGGCCGCTCCAATAGCTCGGGTATACTGCTCCTCAGTAATCAATCCGTCATCATAGAAGTGCCTCCATGTATCTCCTCTGCGATGGTGGCGGTGGTAGGCTGTCTCCACAGGAGTAGGGTATCTGCCCATGATCTCAAGCTGCATGACGACACACTTTGTGGAGGGATTAGTACAAAGAAACAACCTCCTAATAAACTACATAAGCAATATAATTTGAGATCGATACTTACAAATTGGGCCTCCCATGATTCAACACCCCTTGCTCCAAAATGCACGCTTCCATATTTCTCCATCTAGATCCTCCGTGCCTCCACGTGCTGCAGACTGGGGTCCTCCCTCGCTGACTTCATTGCCTTCTTCCACTCACGCTTGTGAGTGGTGCGGGGCGGGCCCCTTGGTGGTTGACCTGCCTCAAGCCTGGTAAGCTCCGCTAGTGCCTGCCTCTTCAGCGAAGATCTTTTATTGCCAAGTATCGTAACAATCTTTGACTTGGCCCATTTATCTGTGAACTGGCAATTGGGGGGGTTAGGATACCTAGAGCGAACAGTAGCGAGGGTCTCATCAGCCAACCTCTTTGGGTGGTCTTTGTAGTGGATAAAGCAATCTCTGTAATTATTAGTAATTACAGAGCGCATGAAGGCCATGATGTCCTTCCCCCGCGCATCCATCAAGATGCCTCCTGTCTGAGTGATGTCATAATAAATCGTACCATCACCCAGAGGCACGTCTAAATCATCTGAATCATCATCCTCCCCACCACCACATGGCCCAAAGCACTGTGCCATGCATCCCCCACCGCTCTCCCTGCTACTACACCTACTACCCTGTCGTGTCGAGCTTGTACGCTGGCCACTCATAGCTGGAGACTGCACGGGACTATGATGACCACTCGTAGCTAGAGAACCGAGTCTCGACAGCATAGGAGTATGTCGACGGCTCTGCGAGACAAAAGGACCTCCTGACGGCATGGGGGAAGGGGCATAAGACGGGATGGCAGAAGGGACATAAGACGGCATGGGGGAAGGGGCATAAGACGGTATGGGGGAAGGGGCATAAGAAGGGGCATAAGACGGCTATGCTAACTCTACTGGGGTGATCTCAGGCGGTGTGGGGTGGCTTGGAGTCTGTAGTGCCGACTCCTGGGGAGTGTTTAGAGTACCCGTCATATACCCGTATAACTCCGCAGGACTAGGAGGGTGCCCTAAAAGGTTATATAAGTCCTTCCAAATAGATTCCCGGGGATCAGGTGAGCTGGAAGCGCTTCTGGCCACATGTTGAACTGGAAAAAAGGAAAAAAATCTATTACTGATGAGCTGAGAAGAAAGGGGAAGGGAAGAGAGGCTTACTGTCAGAGCGCGTCTATAGACGCATCTGATTTACGCATCTATAGATGTGTCTAACAGAGCGTCTAATAGAGTGTCTAACAGAGCATCTAACAGAGCACCTATCGACACATCTATCAGTGTCTGCAAATAGGCTAGACGCGCATTTAGATGTGCCTATAGATGTGCTTTTAGACGCGCTCTGAGACGCGCCTATAGACGCGCTCCGACAGACGAGATTCCTAAAAAGTAGAAAAGGACATTTGTGCCTGACAGACAAACGTGACACTGATACCCAGATCATGCGCTTCTTGGATACGAGAAAGTACAAATCTAAAGAGAGCAAACTTCCAAATGAAAAAAGACTTACTTGGATAGAGGTATGGAAGGTTCTTCTTTCTTTTTTAAAGTTGCTTCTCCTCCTTGTTCGTCCTCCTCTCCTTTAAGCTTAGAAGTAAGTGTGGGTGCCTTCCTCTTAAGTGTAAGCTTGGAAGTAAGTATGGGAGCCTTCCTCTTAAGTGTCGAAACTATGGATCTGCTAATAAGGAAGGAAGCAAGCCGCACGAAGTATAAGTAATGTGAAGAAAAGCAAGCCGAGCAGCACGCTAAAAAGCAGGTTTAAAAGCCATGTCTATACTCGCATCTAATAGCGTGTCTATAGGTGCATCTAAATACACAGAGTAGACGCGCTTATAGATGCGCCTTTAGACGTGATTTTAGACGCGCTTCTAGATGCGCCACAGAGTTTAAATTAAACATTTGAAGAAGAGCAAATTTAGTGGGTTGTTTGTTTGTAGGATGTCTTCATCTTCAATAAGTAGCTCCAATGAGGATGAATCCCTCCGTATCCACCATCGCGAAATGTGGTTGGAGCAAAAAATCAAATGTCTGTGTGATCGATGTCGAGGAAACATGTATCGTGCACGCAAGATTACACTCAATCATATCTCAAAGTATGGAGAATGGGATGTGACCGTAAACAAGGTAAGGGTTTGTAAGTTAAGGTTGATTGAGATACCTATGGGTATTCATATGTTTGAGTTATGATCCCCTTTTAATTTGGCACAAGATGCTCCAAGTAAGTATTTTATGTGCATAATATCTTTTTCCTTTCAAATTTGTGAGTGAATAGCTATAAGCAACTAATCAACCACCTCCTCGCGGGTTCAGTTCATACTACCTACTAGCATTTCACATAGTGCATCGAAGGACGTGAAAGATTGTATTTACAAGATGGGCGAGCTTGTGGGGTATGTGAGCTCAAAGGAAATAGATCCCACCACACTTGAGAATGCTCGAGTTATGTTAGTGGAGGCGGTTTGTTTAGTGGAGGAGACATTTCCATGTTCTATTCTCACAAGCCAACTACATCTCATAGTGCATTTGGTGGATGAGATTGCTATATGTGGTACTATACATGCACGATCCTATATTTTAGCCTGCATCACTGATACCTCTCTTTGAGTACTCATGGAACCATTCGAGGACATATCCAACAAGTACCATGTGAACCTACAACTAGAGGAAGAATATGCAAGCACACACTGTTTGGGATATAGTGGAACTCCTGAAAGTGTGCTCTATAGTCTTCGATTGCAAGGAAAGAAGCATATTCTTGACCTTTGGGTGGATGGAAACTTGTATCCTTTAGACCCTGCCACCCAAAAGAGTCCTACTTTTCATATAGTGCATGATGTTGTTTGGTTTGTTGGCAATGGACATGCTGGATTGCTCGGTTATTGCAATCGATTGAACCATTCTTAGACATTGGCTATGCAAGCAAGCGAGGTGCAGAGAGTCCAAGCAAAAGATCTTGCACATTTGGGAAATATTACTATTGTGGCAATGCATAATAGTATGTAAGATCTCCAATTGCAAAACAAAGAACTCAGAGACAAAGCACATGCACTGGACTTGGAGTGACAAGAATTGGAAGAATCAATCCAAAAGCTTGCTCAAAGCAAACAAGATTTGGAAAGGTCTATCTATGGCCAAGTTCAACATGCTGTGGAGAAGGAATGAGAGAAGTCGATAAAACGAGTACAAAAGTTGAAGGGAACACCTTTGGGAATGGAAAGAAAAAGACAATTGCAATCTATGGATGCATTGTCAACCAATAGTGGTGCCCGAAAGAGGAGAATACGGGCTGCAAGGTTGATTCCCCAAATTTTATACTGCTGTCCTCTGCTCCGCCTTATGCTCCTGCAGATCAGCTAGGTACCCGCCTCTCTTCTTTTAGGGCACATCCTGCCCTAGGTCTCCCTCCCCCATGCTCTCCTCATTTGGGGGCTTACAGATGGGGAGGTGACCTTTCCAACAGGAGGGTGGTAAGGATTAAGTATTACCGAACTGGGGACAAAAGATCCGGGGGGGAGAGGGTGCACTCAAAAAACCCTAATTTAAAAGAAAAATCCTAAAGTGCTTTAAAAAAGACTATATGAAGCACTTCAAAACCCTAAAATCCCTCATTTCTATGGCACGAGTTAAACAAACTGCTAGACCCACTGGACACCGTTTAGATGCCACTCGCTCTCCTCCTCACAACTCCATGGCCTCGAAACACACTGCAAGCCCTAGTGGCTAGAGGGCAATGATCAGCAGGAATCTGAAGGCGGTTTTCATCACCAAGAGTCCCAACAACGCGAGTCCCCACCATCCGACTCTCATGGGGGATCCTAGGGATCTCAGCACCATGAGGAATCCCTGCACGAGGAAGGATCCAAGAGGGACAAAATAGTCCAATCCATCATGATAAACTACCCCTCCCTCCTCCGTGGGGTCCTGGCATGGAGCATCTAGACCAACAAGGGGACCAAGAAAGGCAAAGAGAGGAGATGGAGTGGCCAAGAGGGCAATGATCAGCAGGAATCTGAAGGCGGTTTTCATCACCAAGAGTCCCAACAATGCGAGTCCCCACCATCCGACTCTCATGGGGGATCCTAGGGATCTCAGCACCATGAGAAATCCCTGCACGAGGAAGGATCCAAGAGGGACAAAATAGTCCAATCCATCATGATAAACTACCCCTCCCTCCTCCGTGGGGTCCTGGCATGGAGCATCTAGACCAACAAGGGGACCAAGAAAGGCAAAGAGAGGAGATGGAGTGATTAAAGGGGCCACAACAAGAGGAAGTAGTTGGCGAACTCACAAATATAATGAACCTTGGCCCCAATCCTCCAACCAAGCAAACTGCACGGAAGAGCACCATCAACCCTCTGTGCCTCGATATTGTCACATATGAGGAGCCTCTAGTACGAGCTGAGCAAGAGCCTTAGAATGCTATCTCACATCCTCATCAAAAGGAAAAGGGACCAAGGACAAACAAGACCCCTATGCACGCAAGCCACCTGGAAGGACCCACTAGACATAGGAAGAGGAGTCTGAAGAGGAGGTTGCAAGGGAGGAGAGGCGAAAGAAGTTCAAAGCAGACAAGTGGCCATGGGGCCATGTTCAGAGGCCAGTGCAGGGTCCCCCAAAGATTAAGAGGCACCAAAAATTAGGTGTGAAGGCACTTCAAGAGATCCGGAAACTGTGGACAATCTCATTCCCCATGCACCCTTCCAGTGTGTTGTACATGAAATAGCACAACATTACAAGGATGATGTGTGTTTCACTTCAGGTGCTATGGGAGCAATTCAGGAGGCAATGGAGCAGATGACAGTAGGTCTTTTTGAAGACATGAACTTTTGTGCTATCCATGCCAAAAGAGTAACAGTGATGCACAAGGACCTTACACTCGCCAAGCGCATCCGGCTCCGATCCCTCCCTTAGGCCCTAGATGTTGTTTAGGTTCATTTGGTGAAACATGAATCATTTTGTAAATCGCTGCCCTTTGAGGCCAATGAATAAAAGATATTTTTATGTTCTATTACTATTCCCATGTTATTATACATGTTATGTTATGCTTTCCATCAGTTTATGCAAGTTTCGAAATGACCATTATTGCGTAAAAATGTATCTGATAGCATGCTTTTGAACAAAAGAGTGAATGAAAATATTAATGGCAACAACAATTAAAGTTACAAAATACAATGACAGTATAAAATAAATTTTGTAAAAGAATACAAAATGGGGCACTGTATAAAAAGTATATCTATATTTATATAAAATAAAAGTTGTATATAATAAGGCTTCCGAGCCTTTCTCTCTTCTCTAAAACACTGAGCATCGGATTTGATTTCCCAAATACACTCCTAGCTCTAAACCTAGGCGATAGAGAGTCAACACTATTGTCATTGCTGGCCAGGGACATCGCTACTGCCGTCAATGCCATACCTTGAAAATTGGTTCCAAAGGCATTGAGGGCAGCCATGCGGTTCAGCAAAATGACCTTGTCAGCATTGCGATTGATGTCAGCATGACCAATCACTCATGACAAGGCCTTGCACTTCAGGAGGTCATCAGTGCCATGTGGAGAAAAATTTTGTGGATAACCACAAAGCGCCCTTTTGCTTGGCTAAGGTAATGTGCCAGTGAGTGATCTCAACTGAAGCTATCGTGAACAAGGCATTCCAGAGATGAGAATAGGTCGACCTCAAATGCCTCCTGCAACAGTCCAACATTACATTAGAATTCCGTTAAAGCAAAATTATACCAAGAGAGAAAAAATTCAAAGCTCATAGTTTCTTACCACTATGGAGTCGTCATGCTCAATTCCTTCCTCTTTGTCAATGAGGATGAATCCAGAGGCCTCCTACTGTTTGGAGTGAGATGTGGAGGCTTCTTTTGGAACATTAGGTAGGTCGAAGTAGATTGATGTCTTAGCATCTTTGATTTTGGCCAGCGTTAAAGCAAGAACCTCTTCTATTGAATCATTTGCTCCCAAAAACCTAGGTTCTTGCATAGTCATGTCCACCTTGTATCGACATAGGACACCAAGTGCTTCATCCTCTCGGAGACCAAACATAACCTCGATGTCATGGAAAAAGAGATATTGTTCTCCATTGACAAGAAGGGGAGCAAGAAACCATATCACTATTGCGGGGTCAATAGAGGTGGTGCCCAAGGTGGATGGAATTTGAGTAGAGTTGGGTTCAGGAGGTCACTAGAGCACTTCTAGGGCCAATGTAGCTTCCCACTCCTCAGCTTCTTCATCTATGGGCTCTTCATTGTAGATGTTGGGCTCATCTACAGAAATAAGAGGATCGAAAAGGGAAGGGGCAGGGGCAGGGGCAGAGGTCTTGAGGTTGAGGCCTCCTCTTCCATTTGTTCCTCCTGGAGAAGGAAAATAAAGGTAATTTTCCAGGATAGGAAACTATTTCCTGTGTTTCCAACGACTCCGCATGCTAGGATGTCCACCTCCCTAAACCCTAGGGGTGTGAGCTGGGCTCGAAAGCAATCTAAACGCTTCACAAACCTGGGTTCTTGATTTAACAAGTACTTCAAATAATCAATTGGGACCCATCTTTTTGTAGACTCATCAAGTTGATATGCAAAACTCGTGATGTGGTCTTGCATGTACTTGATGAGGTCTTCAAAATCATCTGGGCTCCCAAGTAGGTGCCTAGGACATCTATGATTTTATCAAAGACTGGAAATAACTCCTCCTCTCTATCAACTAATGGAGTACGGGAGATGAAATCATGAAAGGCAGACCTAGCAGAATCCATGGTAGTTTGGTAGCTAGGAGAACTATGGCTATGATAGTGAAACTTTGAAACTAAAGTAACTTTATAACCTATATATATCCAAATGTTCTAAATATAAATAATAAAAAGAATTATAATTTTTTGGGGAAAAACTTGACATTGACATGAAACAAAACCATTCAAAACATCAAAATGAATTACACCACTATTAATTTAAAAATGTCAAAATCCACAATTGCTCCACCCCACATCGTTTACAACCTTCAATATTGCAGGAGGGATAAAAATGGCACTATGCATGCTCTTCTCTGCGCTTTCCTATCTTTTCACCATTTAAGGTAAAGTGAAAGGACCCAAATATGCCATCCTCCAATAGGTGTTCCCGCATGCCCCTGAGAGTCCACTATGATGTGACAATCACATTCTTGACATCTCCTAAATGAGAACCAATACATAAACTTACCCCTGTATTATGATCATTGTTAGAGTCAAGGGGGAGCCAATTGCCACCTATTTTCTTCTAGCGCCTATATTGGAAAGCATAATATAACATTTGGCGCGAGATGTGGTACCACATTGTCCTAACATACATGGCATTGAAACAGATCACCCTTTTATTCACTTGACCTGCTTCCCCAATTCACCCCAAGCAATTCCTTAAGGGCATTCTCATGTAGGCACTTGCATGACCACATGGCTTTTGTTCTGTGCATCTGGATATTCTGAAAACAAGCAACAAAAATGTGCAGAGGCATAAACAAAGACAACCTTACCCATTTAGAGCCAAATGCAGACTTCATTGCCATGCCCACATCCTTTGCAATCTTTTCCTTGTATGATTGCACTCTTCTTGTGTCTACCATGTGCAATCCATGTCTTCAAGTTGTGGTGTTGCAATGCATTGAAGATGGCCATAGCCTGATGCCATCCTTGGAGTAATGCACTTGGCATTATACCAATAGATATTTCTATGTTTCAAAGCAGAGGACTTCTCTCCAATATGCATTTGCCTTCCTAAATCCTCATGAATGGCAGTAAACTTACCTAAGAAGCACTCGACTGGTTCCCACTCCTCAAATTCTAAAGGAAACACATCTGGTATGCATAAGTGCTATTTCAAAATGCAATTTCAAACTGACTCATTACACTAGTGCTATTTCAAAATACAATTTCAAACTGACTCATTACACTTTGAAATCTTACACAAAATGCAGACTTACAATGCGATGGCATTGTCGATTGGTTGCTTGATGGAGGAAGGTGCTTGTCCTTCATTATGTAGATGTATTGCACCTTTGCCAGCCATCCTTTCTTCCCAAGCTTGAACTTCATGATGCGGCCCTTCCATTCATGCAAAAGATAACCTCTTTTGCTCTTGGGAAGCTTATGTGGACCCTTGGTAGATCCTCTCATGACTATTCAATCATTCAAGCTGTAAGAGCAAGGCACCCATTCACCCAGTACATTTTTTCTCCTGTGGGACATAGAGTACATGTATCATCTCCTCACCATGCTTGTATAGAGGTCACAACAGTAATAGTGGACTAGAAAGTGCAGCTTGGAGGGAGAGAGTAGCTCTGATAGAGGGAGAGAGAGGGAGAAGGTATAGAGGGTGCAACTGAAGATTGAGAGAAGCTCCAAGAGTGCTGTATCTAGGAATGGAGGGAGAAAGAGCAGAGGGGGATGAGCAGCTACTCCAAGAGGTGTTATATCTAGGAATGGAGGGAGAAAGAGCATAGGGGGATGAGCAGCCACTACACGAGGTACTGTAGCTAGGAATGGAGGGAGAAAGAGAAGAGGGGGATGAGCAACTGCTATTGTAGGAGGTGATATAGCTAGGAATGGAGAGAGAATGAGCAACTCCTACAGGAGGTGCTGGAGAGGGAGAAAGACAATGGACCAGAGCAGGAGAGGGCAGGGAAGTTGCCAAATGAGTTCCCATGTTTGAAAAATGGAGGGAGAATGGAGCTGGACCAGAGAAGAGGAGGGGGTAGGCTTGTAACAAGCTGAGAGGGGGGGAAAATTCAACGAGAAGGGCCCACCGCCTTTTGAATGACTTGTAGATTTGTTTGGAGGAGGTGCATATGGAAGAAGGGTCAAGCATGGGTTGAGGGGGGGGGGATGGAAGAAGGGTCAAGCATGGGTTGAGGGGGGGGGGATGGTTTGAGTGGTCCCCGTAAGAGGAGTAGCCCATAGGGGCTGTTTACAGGTCTGCCCACCTGTGACGTTTAAAGGTCACTGTGCCTTTACCTCGGTTATGTACAACACTCAAACACATATATAAATGAATGAAAAAGAAGATTAGGGTGGTTCTGCACCCACCAAAACTTGTGTGGCTCACTATCTCTCTCTCTCTCTCTCTCTCCTTCTTCCATTCTTACTTCCATTGAGAGCACTCTCAACTGGTATCAGAGCCCGGGTGATCTAGCTGAGCATGCGTGAATGCTTGAAGCTCAGTAGCTCTGTGGAAGGAAGGAGAAGCTCTATGGGAAGCTTTGTGGGTGACTTTACTTGCATCCGAATGTGCAGAGACCTTGGAAGAACCTTTGGAAAAGTTACTTTGGTTTTGCGAAGTGGTTTTGAGAGCCTGTTAAGTGTTTTCAAAGAAAAAGTGGTTTTTTGAGCTTTTCCCTGTTCTGTTCGATGACAGAGACTCCGTATTGACTTGTAAAGGCAACTATTGCTTGCTTTTGGTATCCACTTCACTTCAAGAGGTTGGAAACACCTTCATTCTTGAATCTAGGATCATTTCATTGGATTTCTGACTCACTGTGTCAGTTTCTGCGTTTTTTGCCCGGGTGTTGGAACTCAAGTTTGGAGCATCCATTTGTAGATATGTCAACTCCGGTGGACTCAAGAGGTCCTAAAACTTCTATGTTGCTCATCGTTCGCACTCCGGTGCAGTTTACAAATAGCTCTGTTTCCAAAAACGTTTTTGAGTCCGTGTGTTGGACCCAGTGATTGAGACCACGGTTTCCAAAACCATTTGTCCCATTGCATTCCGGACGCCCAAAAACCCCTACCTGTCAGTTCTTGCATGATTCGGTGGAGGATTTTCAGAGTTATAGATCTCTGTATATTCGATTTCATCTCTCTGTTATGCATTTTTTCATTCTAAGGTTTTGAAACCTTAGATTCATGCCACATGGCAGTGGATAAGTGTTGACTCCCATTTCTCACTCATCGGTTGGGATTTCAGAGTTCTGGCAGAAGAGAGATATTTGCAGATTTTCTTGCTGAGTATGATTATGCAATGGCGCCTATGTTTTGAGGCATCTCAGGTTCTATTTTCAGTAGCGGTCATTATCGTGGGACTATGATTTCTTGAGCATACCTTGTGCAGATCACTCTGGTTGCAGTTTGAGCAGTGTGTGTTCATTTGTGGTATGCATTGAGTTGCAGTGGATGATTTATAGGCCATTTGGATGCATTACGGTCCTTATTGGATGCGCTGATAGGCCCAAATTGTCTTGTGGGATGCTATTTTTTATGGACGCTTTGCACATGGATGCTATTTTATGCTGAGGGACAGCTTTGACACATTGCAGGTGATGCACTGATAATGCTATGCTCTCTTGGATGAGATATTATTGATGCATATGCCAGTGGACGGTGTTTATGCTTGAGTCATTTGGCACTTATTGGCATTTTCTTTTGGGCCAGATTTGCTCATATGGATGCATAGTATATATGAGTCAGATGCATCTTTTGATGCTTTGAGCTTTGAGTTTTGGTGATATTTCACTCTATTGTGGCATACACATTTGGGTGCACCTGGTATTTGGTGTGATTCTCTCTTGCAAGCACTAGCATTTGGGATTTTGTTTCATTTGCATCATGGCATCCTCTTCCATGTCTGAAAAGGAGTTTTTCAGCATTAAAAAGTTTGATGGGACAAACTTTCCTTTGTGGAAAGAACAAATAAGGGATGTGCTTATTCAAAAGAAGCAGATTAAACCCTTGGCAAGGATTGAAGCTAAGCCTGCAAATATGTCTGAGGATGATTGGAATGAGTTGGATGCATTAGCAAAGTCTACTATTAGACTTCATCTTGTAGAGTCAGTTTATTTCACAGTAGTAAATGAGCAGACTACGAAAGATTTGTGGAAGAAACTGTGTGCCACTTATGAGAAGGAAACTGCCTCTAATAAAGTTTACCTCATGAAGAGGTTGTTTGAGCTGCAGATGAAGGAAGGGGTCTCCATTGCTTCTCACTTGAATGAATTCAATATTATTTTCAGCCAGCTTCCGGCTCAGAAGATGAATTTCGATGTGGAGACTAAGGCAATATTTCGCTTATGTTCATTACCATCCTCATGGGATACCTTACGTATAGCTGTCAGTAACTCTACACCTGGTGGAGTATTGAAATTTGATGATGCTGTGGATAGCTTGTTGGCCGAGGAGATTAGACGGAAGTCTATGGATGGCAACAAGCAGCAGCCTTAAATGTGCAAAGGGGCAGATCACAGTTCAAGGGGAAGTCCCAAGAAAGAGGGAAGTCTCGTAGCAAATCTAGGGCACAGAACATTGAGTGTTACCATTGTGGCAAGAAGGGCCATATGAAAAAGGATTGCTACAAGCTGAAAAGAGAGCAAAAGGATAAGAAAAAAAATGCAAATTGGGGTGCAAATCAAAAGGAAGAGAGTCCAAGGGAGGACAAAGGAAAAGTGAAGATCGAGGAGATCAATGCAGTCACACATGATAGTGACAATGACGTTCTCTTCATGTCCAGTTTATCTGCAAAGTTGCTTACCACTTCAGATGATGCATATTCCCAAGATTGGATTTCGGATGCTGGTGCTTCATTCTATGTTACTCCCCATAGGGAATGGTTCTCCACTTATGCAAGTGGAAAGACAGGTTGTGTGCATCTTGGAAATGACTATGCATGTGACATAGTGGGAGCACGTGACATAAAGTTTTCTTTTGCAAATGGGTCTGCATTTGTTTTGAAACATGTGAGACATGTGCCTAAGTTGACCAAGAGTCTTATTTCAGTGGGTCAGCTAGATGATGCTGGTTTTCACACCACTTTTGGCTTTCAGAGTTGGAGAATTCAGAAGGGCTCTATGCTTTTGGCCAAGGGTGCCAAGTGTGGGACTTTGTATCCCTTACATGTATCAGGGGTATTTGATCATGTTGTTGCAATAACCGAGCAGCCAAGCACTTCTTTGTGGCATTACAGGTTGGGGCACATGAGCCATAATGGAATGAAACTCTTATGCCGTTTGAGTTATGTACCGCATTTGAGTTTCTCTGATTTTGAATTTTGTGAGGACTGTCTCTATGGGAAGCATACTAAATCAGCCCATAAAAGAAGGGGAAAGAAAGAGTTTGAAAAGCTTGATTTGGTGCATTCAGATCTATGTGGTCCCATGCCTACACGGTCATTAGGCGGGGTTGAATACTATGACATTCATTGATGATGCAACTAGGAAAGTGTGGGCTTATGCTATAGCTCAGAAGAGTGATGTGTTCTAGGTATTTCAGAATGGTTGGCCTTGGTTGAGAATTAGTCAGGTAGAACGCTTAAATGCCTACGGACTGACAATGGTGGAGAGTATCTCTCTCATGACTTTCAATATTTCTACGATACACATGGGATTAAGAGGGAGCTCACATCCCCTCATACTCCAGAGCAAAATCTAGTTGCAGAAAAGATGAACCATACCATTCAAGAAAGGTTGCAATGCATGCTTTCCAATGCAAGTCTTTCTGGTGGTTTTTGGGCTGAGGCAATGAAGACTGCAGTGCATGTGATCAATAGATCACCTAGTAAGAGTTTGGATGGTGGTATTCTTGAAGAGGCATGGAGTGGCAAGAAGCCCTCTTACTCTCATTTGCATATATTTGGGTGTGAGGCATATGCACATGTGCCAAAAGAGCTTCGAAAGAAGCTAGATCCTAAGTCCAGGGAATGCATCTTTTTGGGTTATGGTGAAAGTGGAGAGATGGGCTATCGTCTCTGGGATCCAGAAGCAAAGAAGATCATACGCAGCCATGATGTAGTCTTGAATGAGAAGAAGATGCATAAGGCACCCATGAGGGATGTGGAAATGAGGAGAATCACTTTCCAGGATGTGAATCCACCTGCATATGTTGATAGACAGTAAACTGTCCATGCACCAAATGTGCAAGAAATGGTACCACCAAGTACTCCCACAGGTATACAATCAAGGGTAGATGATGGATCATCTATTGGTGGAAATGATGAGCCAAATGTGGCTGACATGCAGGTGGGACAGCAAGCTGAAATGCCCTTGAGAAGATCTTCTAAAGTGTCTAGACCGCCTGATAAGTTTGTTCTAGGGGTAGACCATGTGATGCTTACTGATTGCAGGGAGCCTTCTTGCTACAGAGAGGCTATGATGCGGGAGGATCAATGCAAGTGGGAGTATGCTATGCAATCAGAGATGAGTTCACTTATGAAGAATAAGACTTGGGACTTGGTTTCTTTGCCACATGGAAAGAAAGCATTGCCATGTAAATGGGTCTACAAAATGAAGGTCAAAGGTGATGATGTGCCTAGGTACAAGGCCCGTTTGGTCGCTAAAGGGCTCAAGCAAGAGAAGGGTGTGGACTTTGATGAGATATTCTCTCCGGTTGTGAACATGACCACACTTAGATGCATGCTTGGACTAGTGGCATTAGAGGATATGGAGCTTATGCAGATGGATGTCAAGACAGCTTTCTTGCATGGGGATTTGCATGAGGAAATTTACATGGTGCAGCTGGAAGGCTTTGAAGAAAAGGGCAAAGAGCATTTAGTTTGCAAGCTGAAAAAGAGTCTCTATGGTCTTAAGCAAGCGCCTAGAGAATGGTATCAGAAGTTTGATGCTTTCATTCGGTCCCAGGGTTTTAGAAGGAGTGAAATTGATCACTGCCTCTACACTAAAAGGGCTAAGGATAATAGCCTAATAATCTTGGCACTATATGTGGATGATATGCTATTGGCTAGCAAGAATACTTATGAGCTAGATGCATTAAAGGCGAAGTTGCATGAGGCCTTTGATATGAAGGATTTGGGATTTGCAGGTCATATTCTTGGTATGCGCATCACGCGTGATCGGAGTAGGAAACTCCTTTGGCTTTCACAAAAAGAGTATGTTACAAAAGTATTGCAACGTTTCAATATGGAGGGGGGGAAGGCAGTGAGTACTCCATTGCCTCCATATGTGAAACTGAGTCATAGTGATAGTCTCAAATCAGATGAGGAGAGGGCCATGATGGCCAAGGTTCCTTATGCATCATTAGTTGGGAGTCTTATGTATGCTATGATAGCTACTAGACTAGACATTGCATTTGCAGTGGGAGTTGTTAGCCGGTATATGGCTAATCCAGGAAAGAGGAATTGGGAGGTAGTTAAGTGCATCATGAGGTACATGACGGGTACCAAGGAGATGTGCATCTGGCTTTGGTAGAGGAGACATGCATGTACTTGGGTACATAGATTCAGACTATGCAAGGCATGTGGACAGTAGGAGATCCACTTCTAGTTATGTGTTCACCTTTGCAGGTGGTGCAGTGTCGTGGATGTCTCACACACAGAAGTGCGTTGCTTTGTCTACCACAGAGGCTGAGTATGTTGCAGCCACAGAGGGTTACAAGGAGGCTACATGGCTTGATCGGCTAGTGGGAGATTTGGGGATTCATACAAGTGTACCTACATTGCATAGTGATTCCATGAGTGCTATTTAGCTAGCACGAAATCCGGTCTTTCATGCAAAGACCAAACACATTGAGGTCAGGTACCATTTCATCAGGGAGGTACTTGAGGACAAGCGCATAGAGCTTGTCAAGGTTTATACAGATGATAACCCTGTAGATATGCTGATGAAGAGTCTACCTAGTCAGCGGTTTGAGTATTGTCATGTATTGATGGGCATTGGATAGTATGCTCACTAGTTGTTCTCCCTTAAAGGCACATTGTCCTTTAAGTGGGAGGTTGTGGGGGTTAAAGGTCACTTTGCCTTCACCCCGGTTATGTACAATACTCAAACACATATATAAATGAATGAAAAAGAAGATTAGGGTGGTTCTGCACCAACCAAAACTTGTGTGGCTCTCTGTCTCTGTCTCTCTCTCTCTCTCCTTCTTCCATTCTTGCTTCCGTTGAGAGCACTCTCACCACCCTCCACCTCAACATGGCATTGCCCAAGAAAAAGGAGCACTCCCATTGGTACACCTCAAATACCTCACTAATCCCTTGAAATCAAGAAACACTAATTCGAGGCCCTTTGGGTACCCCAATTCTCCCCTAATTGGTCATGATTGAGGAAAAAGGCACATGTCAGTTTAATTGAGATGACAAAGTGGTGCCCATATCCATAGTCAAACCCATATTTAAAGAACCAAATTGCACTAGCTAGTCTACTAGCCACAATGCAGACAATGACATAATTGCAAACATAAATGATTGATTCTGCTCTCATGATGGTCCCATGCATATTGAGAAGGTAAAGGAGAGAAGGATTGTGAAACTAGGGAGTGCAATCAAGAGGCTCGAGAAGAAAGTATGGGTAGGATGGAGCATTGATCCTATCTTTACTCTTATCTAGATTAGCAAAGCCCACCTGACTAGCTCCCCACCCCACAAAGTCTTGATTTTTAAGAAAGCTCAATTTCAATATTTATGATGGGAAAACAAATATGTTTGTACGCTTTCCCGAGTTAAACATTTTTCCCCCCCATTATGCAAACATAGAACATACTCTCTTCCATGTGATGATAGAAGACTATCTTCACATGTAGTTGAAAATCAAGTAGGATGGGACCTCACCCCATGGGAATCGCAAGGCCAATAGCACTCTTCATAGGAAATCAATAGTAGAGTGGTAAGTATGAGGGTTTTCTCAATGCACAGGAGAATAAAGGCATTACAAGTAGCATATTTGTTATTAGTGCCATGAGCTAGGCAATGATAAGCATTGTTGTCACCATTTGTATTCCCTAGTTAATGGAACCATCACAACTTTCCTTCCATCAAGACTTGTAGTCTCAACTGTTTCACACATGGAAAATTGCAAAATGAGACTCTAAGAGAACTAACCAGAGAAATTCTAAATAGGTAGCAAGGGATTAAGATACTTTTTATTGGTTATGGGAATTTTAGAGACTTGTTTTATGATTATATAGCCTATATCACCATGAAAGAATCAATCAAGGTACTCGAGCTTTAAGTGCACCTAGCCATGCTCATCAACCATTAAAAACCAAGCAAGTAGAAGAGGTTTTTGAAATACACATCCGTGAAATTAGAGAGAAGTAAACCTTCTTCGTCAGCAAGTCAAGTGCAACAAATGTTATCTCAAGGTGCATCATGGCGTGTCAACCATAGGTCCATAGTCAACTAGCATGCTTGTACCATTACGATGCAAGATGTAGAAAAAAATCTCATGAGCTTTGGATAGTACTTAAGATGACACAAGAAAAGCTACTAGCTAGCCTCTTTTGATTACCCAACATGATCCTTTGTGCTATGTGTTGAGAGAGAAGAAGAAGAGATGATAGACACACCAAATAGACTCCCAAATACTGATTCATATTGATCACAAGGTACACATATATAGGTGAGACCTAGTTCATGTTGAGAGAGAAGAAGAAGAGATGATAGACGCACCAAATTGACTCCCAAAGACTGATTCATATTGATCACAAGTTACACATAAATAGGTGAGACCCAATTCAAGTTAAAGCGAGAGATATATATCTCTAACACCCCCCCACTCATAACTACGGATGGAAAAACCATTGGGGAGCACAAGGAAAAAAACCAAACTCCTATATACAAGTATAGAAATTGATCATAGAGTTGAAGTGATGCATTTTTATAATTATTTACAAGTATGTGATGTTGATCATAAATTTCCAGCACTGCAAATGTGCATATATATACAAATGTTGAAAGTCCTTTAGTGAGAATGTCCGCAAGCATCTGAGACACAATATCTTAGAGAAGTACTAGATGTGGGAGGATGTCCAATGTCTATAAGAAATTGGTGCAACCAAACCAGTTTTGGAGCTACTAGAGAGGCCATTACATACTCAGATTTTGTGCCCAAGAGACCAAGCAACCATTGATAAAGAAACAATTACCACTTCTAGATCGCATAGAGCAGTGAGAGCTTGCCGAGTTTGCATCTGTATATGCCAAAAGATGAAGAGACATCACAAAAGATGATTCTAGGTGACGTCGATAAACTAATCCAAAGTTGAAAGTGCCTTTCAAATACTTTAGAACATGTTTTGCTGCAAACCAATGTTGTGTTGAGGGAGCAACCAGATATTGACCAAGAAAATTGGTGGTAAAAAGAATATCTGGTCTAGGGTTCAATCTGACAAACTTTAGGCAACCAACAAGATTGGCATAGGGTTGATGTTAAGCCACAACATCATGAGTCGATCGAGTATTTTTGCTAGAGCTCACAAGAGAACTAGGACTGTTCGTAGAGTGAGCATTCATCAAACCAAACTTTTGAACTGTATCTTGAATGAAATTCTTTTGTCAAAGTAGTAGAATTCCCTTGTGATGGCATCGGGTTTCATATAGTTTCTCAAGTTGCACCAACTGGGCCTCTACATGTTCATCTTCTGTCATGCTCTATTCTTGTGCCAATCTCAAAGCTAGGATCTCTATCTCTAGTGGTAAAATGGCCTCAGTACCATATACCAACTCAAAAGGAGTGTGACTTGTAGATGTTTTATGAGTGATGTTGTAAGCCCATACGGCTTTTGTGACCTTATGATCCCACTGGCTCCTGTTCCCTGTGGCCATTTTTCCCATGGTTTTACGAAGGAGGCCATTGGTCCGCTCCGTTTGACCCATGGATGCTGGATAAGATCAACCATATCAAATGTTGAGGATAGAATTTTCTTAACATGTTGCAGAAAACCGTGATTGTTGGAGACAAGTATGGTGATATCCATATAAAGAGCTAGGATAACAAAAACGACACCATCACGTTTGACATATAAGTTGGGGTCAGAGACACAAGAGTTGAAACCTTGAGATGTGAGAAACTAATCAATTTTCATGTACCAAGAATGGGAGGCTTTGTCTTAGACCCTAGAGAGCATGATGAAGGCAACAAACAAGATGGTCCTAACCAGGAAGTATGAACCCTTCTGGCTCCTCCATATAAATCTCTTCTTTAAGATCTCCATTAAGAAAAACGGTTTTCACATCCATTTGGTGAATCCTTCTGGCTGCTCCATATAAATCTCCTCTTTAAGATCTCCATTAAGAAAAGCAATTTTCACATCCATTTGATGAATCCCAAAATCAAATTGAGTAGCAAAATTCGAGTACTCAAATGCCTTCACTATGAACAATAGGTGAAAATGCATGTTGATAATCAACTCCTGTGTTTTGTGAGTATCCTTTTGCAACCAGACGAGCTTTAAACTTGTCAAAAGAACCATCGGCTTTGGTTTTGGTTTTATGAACCCACTTACATTTGATAGGAGTACGACCAGGAGGTAGTTCAGTAAGAACCCATGTACCTTTAGAGATTAAAGAATCATATTCAGCTTCCATGGCCTCTTTCCATTAACCCTTTTGCGTAGAAGAGATACCATCATAGATACTCATGCATATCAACACTTCTTGTCTCCCTTGGTTCTAAGCTACATAGATGACAAAAAGGACTGCCCATGGAAATCTCTAGTGACCTTCATCATTATATATCATCTTGATGGTCGAAAAACATTTGCATATAAGGCACGTTATGCAACAATAGAATCACAGAAAAGGGATTTCATGATGTGTTTTGTCTATAATCTCAACAAGAAAGCACACCCTTTGGTCAATCATGACTATGCTATGAATTTCATGGTATAAATGTGACCTAGCAATCTTAACTAGCTCCCTTGAATGTGCGAGGGATTCTCATTGAGCCTTATTTCTATTGAAGGTAATAAACTTGGTTTTACTTAGATTGAACATTTTATCTCGATTGTTATAAATGACATACAAATTAGCTATCCAATGCATCGATAGTTCTACGGTTTTGGTTCATATCTACACTACATCATCTACATAAATTAAGGTGGGTATGATGCAAAGGTGACCCTTGACCTAGTGCAGGCTTTACAACTTAAACTAGCTTATTATCTTTGTAAAGACCAAAGAGGGTGCATATATCCTAGAGATGCTACTATTAAACTTCTTAGCTACCCCTTGCCCTGGGGCACCAACTCAAAATGTAATATGTTACTACCCTTGTCCAAAATCCAGGGTATGGGGGGCCAAGGTCCATATATAATATGAATGCATTTCCTTTAAAAATTCAAATATGCAAGGGAAAAGTATGAAAATTTAATATCCCCCCTCCCACAAAATATAAGGTATATACCTTGAAAAATATGCAAGATTTTAAGATTTGTACATATTTTTCATAATATGTGAGGCCTAAGGGGGGGGTCTTTTGGATGACTGTTTTTTTTTCTTAAACACTAAATTATGAAAACCCATCTCCTTTCAAAATAATATAACTTTTTCATGTGTTACCCGAATTTCAAGGTGTAAAGACATACTTGAAGCTCTTTTAGTGTAATACACAACCATGTTAATTTGAATGATTTCTACTAATTGCATATTGTTAAATTCATCTCATACTCAAGATCTTGATAGGTTTTCTTACTAAAGGGAGTTGGCACCCCATGCCCCTTGCACACTCTAGCATTAGTGCTCTCACATAAGGCCATGACTACCCATATAATATCGTGGCCATATTTAAGGCTCGAAGGCATACTATGAGTTGAGATCAATACAAAAATAACACTTCTTTACAAATCTAGAAAGTAGGAATATGCACTCTATTTTGGGAGGCCAATGTGACTCCACCATGGATCTTAACTTTCTTCTAGTCTTAAAATAAATGCTCACTGCCTCTAGCTAATTGGAGGTTTACAAATGTCTTGAGGTCGAAAACTTCCAAGTACATCCATGTGGAAAAAGCGATGATTTAGGATTGGAAACCCAAAAGCAAAGTACCAAAAACAAATATCTATATGACTTGGAGTGCCCAAACATCATGTGTATACCAAAACAAGGGTATGTCTAGTCACACAATATTCATCACATCCTTTTCCATGGGGCCTTCTAGGGTTTGAGGTGCTAAGCATTGAAACTAATAGTGAGGATAGAAAATATTTAGTAAGAATGTACTACCTTTGCTCAACAACTCATTTTTACCAAGATCCTTTAGTAACTCGTAAGTGTTAGTCGAGTACTTCTTCACGACCTTATCACCTTAAATTGAACTTGACATTGTATAGCTCTGATACAACATACCTCCTTACTAACCTCCTTTTTTAAATCTATTCCTTCCTTTTGATGGGCCTTTGCAACCATGCCTATGTTGGTATATGAAAACCCTCAACTTTTATGTTTTCTCCTTCCTAATTTCTTATATCTCATCCAATTGCAAACTCTTTTAAAAAAGTCTAGTTTCTTTCTTCTCTTCCATGGCATTACTTTAGCTCTTGCTACAAAGTTCTTGTCATGCCTTCATAAGAATGGAATTCTAGGGAGCATGTAATAGCTATGCTAGTTACACCTAATAGCTAATAACACCCCTCTAGCACCTTTGTAGAAATGAAAAAGATTTGGTGATTTATTTACCTAGAAACATAGCTAGGTGCAAATGAGAAGAAATACATAAGCTTTGGTGGAGTACTTTTTCACGATCTGGAATTGTCCTTATCACCTTAAAGTGAACTTGACATTGCAGAGCCTAACTTCCTTTCTTTAATCTTTTCCTTCCTTTTGATGTGCCTTTGCAACTATGCCTATGTTGGTTGATGAAAAACCTCAACTCTTATGTTTTCTCCTTCCTACTTTCTTATATCCCATCCGAAATCGCAAACACTAAATCTAGTTTTTTTTTTCTCTTCCTTGGCATTACTTTAGCTCTTGCAACAAAGTTTTTATCGTGCCTTCATTCATAACAATCGAGTTCTAGGGAGCATGTAATAGCTATGCTAGTTACACTTAATAGCTAATAGCACCCCTAAAAGCAATTGCTAATAGTTATGTCCCAAATAGCTTTTGACTACATGATACATCTATCCTAGTCCATTCTTTGGTGGCATCTTTGTAGAAATGCAAAGGATTTGGTGATTTGTTTACATAGAAACGTACTTAGCTGCAAATAAGAAGAAATACAAAAATGTGTTTAAGTCCGTCAAGTCTAGTCTTTGTGAGGTGTAGTTTGAAGGGAGTTTCATTAAGGTTAGTTTCTTGGTTCTGCCACCTGTATTTACAGCAGTCATTTTGCTTCGTTAATGTATAATAGATATATGTATCATGGAAACTGTCAATTTTCCACGGCAGCAGAAGAGATAGATCAGTTTAAGATGATTTTACAGCTTTTTTCCCCAAGTATAATACTCTTGATAATATATTTTGAGTAGGGGGACATATTTTGCTACCAATACTTTTCGCATTCGAATACAATGCCACGCATCTCGTGCAAATTAGTGGCCTATGTCACACGAAGTTCTTGTGTGAGTACTGTGGCGCTGTGAAATCTTGCTGACAACAGCTTTGTGTGATGGAAATTCAGCATGCAGGAAATATTGGAGAGGTACGTGAAGTGTCATGAGGAACCCGAGTCTCCAGAAATGCTGCTGAATTGCTCGAATGTGAGTAGATATATCCTTTCGAACTGCTAAGTTATTCTGTTGAGTACTCTTCCATTTCTGCCTCAAATCACGTCAAAGATTCAGGTTATATGCGAATAGTTCACGAAAATTTCGTTGTAGTCGTCATTTGAGAAAACAGGTACAACTCGAGGAAACTGTGGAATACACTTTCAGGGTGCATTTGTGATGTAATAAATGTAGCTGCTCTCGAACCTCAAACTTCATGAACACAGTTTCGTATGCTTTAGAGATTTTCCGCTAAATGGACGGCTATATGTCGCTGACAATCCGAAATGATGCAGGATCATGAGGCCGACCGGTTGACCAAATATACTGAGAAATTGAAGCTATTGCAGCGGTATTATGATACCCAGAGAAGCAATTTCAGTTTCGACAGCTCTCCTGTTGTTATGTTTCCAGTATGTTTTCAATGTTTTCTTGTTTACAGAAACCTTATGGGCGATGACCTTGAGAAGCTATCAGTAAAGGAGTTAATACAATTAGAGCATAAATTACACGAGGGCTTAGGACGTATTCGTAAGAAGAAGGTAAGTAAAAAATTAGTTTCCTCGACGGAAGATTTTAACTTTTTGGCACCCAATAGCAGCTTGGCAACGGTAGTCCTTTCTTTTTTCTTGATTCATTTCGTAAGAAGTTTCCATATCGGTAATGATACAGGCGGAACTGGTTTTTGAGCAGCTGGAGGACCTCAAGGAAAAGGTACTTCTCTTTTCTAATTTTTGAAGTGCTAAAGACATAGAAAGAATGCGTTCTCCAAGGTCCTCATGTTGTCCTATATGCGATTTTATAAACGTTGGTAGTGTATTATAAGGTAGTGCCTCTATGCTGATGTGTCGCTTTCCATGCATTCATTATCTTGATTGAAACTTACACGTGTCCCTTGCTACCAAGCATTCATCATCTTGATTGATACTTACACCTGTCCCTTGCTACCAGTGGCTTGGATAGTTGGCAAAAGGAAAATCACCCAGGGTTTCATCACGTGCCATTTTCTAGTAGAATAATTTCATCATGGCCACCCCCATTGGGGGAGCTATCACGCCTACAACAAAAGGGGGCAAAAAGCTTGTAATGAAACTAGAGTTGTACGAAGAAAATTCCATGTGTTAGGAAGTGTTCATATCAAGTTTTGTCATGTGTCAAATGTGAGTTACTTGAAGTTAGCATGGGTATGACTAAGATCCCATTTGGAGTCACACTCTCTTTGGGACATAGATGAGATTATTAACATCCTCAATCAGCTCTATATGATGTATTGGTTGGCAATGTGGAAAACCCATCACATGGACGAGCACTTGCTAGGCATGTATCTGGTATCCATTATGCCTAAAAGTCAAGGTTATCTCCCATCCACTTCTTCTCCGATGGTAAAGATGGCTTACATATGTAAGGAAGGGGAAAGGGATTACGGAAGAGAGAGAGAAGTAACTCCTTTTTAGATTTTGATCCTCATCATGTGTTCCTCCTTTCTTGATATCCAATTTCATTCATTCACTTTGGGTGCCAAATATCATATCCAAAGAGTTTAGGTCATGCAATAGCACTTTTGGGAAACAAATTACTCCTTATATCATAGCTATAAGGATTGACAAGGACTAACGGGAAAATGATACCAAATTGCATGCTCCACTGAAAGAAAACAACACAAATATCATAGCAAGAAAGCAAAGAAGTAGTCCACATTGTTTTCATCAAGCTACGGGGTGACTTGTGAATAGTTCAAGGCCCCAAGCAACTAGATGTCCCTCTCAGTCCCACCCTAGGGGGATCACTCACAAATATGTAAGCATAGCACATGGGTTTTGTTAGAAGAAGAGGGAGAGAGGATTGAGACACAAGATTGCTCCCAGAAGTAAGAGTGTATTCATGTAATATCATGGACATATATATAGATTAGGACTAAGTTGAGTTAAGGCGAGTTATATATAGCTCCAATACCCCAGCTCAAACTAGGCCCTTTGGCTACAGATGGAAAAACCCTAGGGTAGTACAGGGGAAACACCTAAGCCACTATATAAATATCCAAGCAAAATGTAAAGTAGTGGTCATAAACCTTGTTTAAGATATATACAATTCGGATTGTGAAGTACATTGTGGTACAATGTAGATACATATAGTGCGCTTTGTGAAGTGCATCGTGGTACAGTGGAGATATATACAGTGCAGATCGTGAAGTGCATCGTGGTATAGTGCAAATATATATACAATGCAGTTTGTGTGTCAATATGATACAATACATATTATGAAGATATTGAACTTAATTCCAAAATTTTGAAAGACTTTTTGTAAGAATGTCACACTGTAAAGGAGTGGCCGATGGCACAGAGTGACCAATATAAGAACTGCCATCACTACCTTGTTAAAGCTCGTGATCACTACCATGTGAAGTTCCGTGCAGTCAATATGCCTTCATCATGATATAACGTGTCGGTAATAAAGGAAAATAAACATACTATGATAAATACTATAATTACTTGATGGAATCGATCCAAAGTGTTTCCCTCCAAATCCAATAGTGTTATGGTAGCCATATTATTGTAGCAGTTATCATCATGATCCAGATCTGCAACCTTGCAAAAATTAGACAAATGGAGTGGGCATCCAGAATACCTCAATATCCGCGCATCCGGAATACAAGTATACTTGAGAATGATAAGGTAATAATATTATATTTATCTTTGAGAAAACCGTGATTAAAGTATATTATAGAAGAAAAGGGAAACTCTTCTTTATCCAATTCATATAAATGATATAGTCAAAAGAAGTCTTCAAATGTGTAGGTGGAGACTTAGAAGGAGACCGTAGAACGATATAGTGTATCACATCCTAGGTTCTGATCATCGAACAAAGTACTGATAGTTCCCAAGGGTTACACCTTTGTTATCAAATCTAGTGCCGTTATCAATATTCTCAATGTCTTGACAAGTTGCTTCCAAAGCAATGAGGATCAATGGCAGTTCATAGGTATGTATAGTTACTAGGTTGTTTAGGGTGAGATATATATAGTTCTAACATCTCCACTCAAATTAGGGTCTCTATCTATGATTGAAAAAGCCCTTGGGGAGTACAAGGGAAAAACATTTCTAGTACAATCTATATGAAATATGTACAAAGATGACTATAGACCATGTGTTAGATATGCTATGTGTTGCATAACTGATAAAATGGTATTCATAATCCATGAGTTGAACATGCTATGTGAAATACAGACAAAGATGGTATAGCACATCTAGACTATTATGAAAGGAAAATGTAATCATTCCAAGTTGATTGCAGATAGAAGTGAATTATCACTAAGTCCTCTGATTAGAGTTGTAGCAAAACCATTTTGTTCTTTGAACAATTCAATTCATACAAAGATAGCAACCATTTCATGTGTTGGACAAGCACATTCATAAGCACGTCATCAACCATTTCATCCATTATACAAGTCCATTGGTAAGGATATCAGCAACCATTTGACTTATTCTTGACTTTATTATGAACATGATGATCATAAAACTATGGAAAACATCATTTCTTAAACCTGCATATATGTAGATATTAATGAAAACCATTGATAAATATAGTGTTAATAAGTATGCGGATGCTTACTTATCACAAGAAAGAAAAACATGTTATATATCAATGCTCCACTCTTGTGTAACTACACGGGAACCAGCTAACTCCACTTGTAAGCCCCCCATATGAGGAGAAGGCATTTGAGTAGCTCAGTTATCCGGTAGGTCCTGGTTTGGACACCAGATGGGGGCCATGTGTGGCCTGATGGCTAGACGGCTTTAGATAGAGTTGGTACACTACCAACTAGGCTACATGCAAGTGTGGGAAGGCATCCCATGACTGACCGCACTAAGGGTAGATGGATCATTTCTCGAGGCAGCTCACTCTCAAGTTGCAAGGCCCGTTTGGAGCCCTAGATAATCTTGGATGGCTCTGGGCCGAATGGTAGGTCAGTTGCTCTATTTTGCGCCATGGTTCTAACGTGTGGTTGGTGGCCTAGGACCGACCTCCAATCGGTCGTTTTGGGCCAACTGGGTTGGCCTCCCAATTGAGTCTAACCGACTATGATTGGTGGCTATATAAGAGCAAGCCCATGAAGCCCATCATTATCACTGGCTACAGCAACCCTGATTCCTTTGCATCCAGTCTCCGTCCTCTACTGTATCCAGCACGCCATCGAAGCTTCTCACATAGGAGCACACGGCTAGGAGGTAGCGCCATCTATTGTATCAGTTTTAGAATAATCAAATTTTCGATTCTCCATACTATCTGTTTTTCTCTCTTGCATACGAGATCCTGTTATCTATTGAGCACAGACGTTGTATTGTTTTCTTACAAAACACATGCAGGGAACCCATAGAAAAACTTATGCAGGGCATGCATAGAAAAAATATCTCTATATGCATGGTGCCACACAAAAAAAGAGGATATACATGTTGTCTACATATTGAGCACATCTATAGATGGGTAAAGCACTTACAGGTGCAATGAGTCCATCAATAAAGCTATCAATAAATGGTGTGATGGTTGATAATAAAAAGTCAAGCTTGTACTACTTGGGCATAGCACCATACTCATAATGGAATACTCAAGGTCCTTAGTATGCTAGAATTAATTCCAGCCATCCAATCATTGGCACTTCCAACAAGGAAGTTATCTCCTATGCCAATCGCACGTCAACATCACATCAAGATTCTGCCTTTGCTGCATTGGCTGCTGCTAGTGCGTGTTGAGAGAGAAGAAGAAGAGACAATAGACACACCAAATAGACTCCCAAAGACTTATTCATATTGATCACTAGCTACACATATATAGGTGAGACTAGTTCAAGTTAGGGAAAGCTATATATAGCTCTAATACCCCCACTCAAACAAAGGTCTTTAGCTACGGATGAAAAAAAACCCTTGGGGAGGAGAAGAGAAAAACTTGAGCTCCTATATACAAGTATACAAGTTGATCATTTTTACAATTATTGCTAGAAGAGCTCTAAGTTCTGATCGTAGCACTGTGAAGCGTGCCTCACTAAGGCCTTTAGTGAGAATATCTGCAATCATCTGAGAAGTGGGACAATGTTCAATCATTATCATCCCTTTCTTTACTTCATGTCTGACATAATGGTAACGAACAACAATATGCTTGGATTTGTTATGCTGGACATAGTCTCTTTAACCAGAATAATGGCACTTTGATTATCACATCTAAGAGGAGTACTGGATGATGGAGGATGACCAATATCTATAAGCAATTATCACCGCCAAATGAATTCTCAAGCTGCTAGAGAAGCCGCTACATACTCAGATTATGTGGTAGAAATAGCAGCACAACATTGCTTCTTACTTGCCCAAGAGACCAAGCAACCATTGATAAAGAAGCAATTACCGCTTGTAGACCACATAGAGAAGTGAGAGCTTACCCAATTTGCATCTGTATATCCTAAAAGATCAAGAGAAATCACAAAAAATGATTCTGTATGATGTCGATAAACTAACCCAAAATCAGAAGTGCCTTTCAAATACTTTAGAACACATTTTATTGCACACCAACATTTGTTGCATTGAGGGAGCAGCCAAATATTGACCTATAAAATTGGTAGTATTAAAAAGAATATTTGGTCGAGTGTTCAAATTGACAAACTATAGGCAACCCACAAGATTGGCATAGGGTTGATGTGAAAACTCAACATCATGAGTCAAACGAGTATTTTTGACAGAGCTCACAAGACAAGGAGTGGTCGCAGAGTGAGCATTCGTCAAGCTAAACTTTTGAACTGCATCTTGAATGAATTTTGTTTGTCGAAGTAGCAGAATTCCCTTGTGACGAAATTGTTGAACTTGAATACCAAGACATGAATGAATGTCATCAAGATTGACCATATCAAATGCTAAGGATAAGATTTTCTTGACATGTTGTAGGAAACCGAGATTGTTGGAAACAAGTATGGTGTCATCCACATAAAGAGCAAGGATGACAAAAAGAGCACCATCACGTTTGGCATATAAGTTGGGGTCAGAGAAACAAGAGTTAAAACCTTGAGATGTTAGAAACTACTCAATTTTCATGTACCAAGAATGGGAAGCTTGTTTTAGACCATAAAGAGCACGATGAAGGCGATAAACAAGATGGTCCTGACCAGGAAGTATGAACCCTTCTGATTGCTTCATATAAATATCCTCTTTAAGATATCCATTAAGAAAAGCAGTTTTCACATCCATTTGATGAATTTCCAAATCAAATTGAGTAGAAAAAGCCAAGAGTACCCGAATACTTGTGCTACGAACAACGAGTGAAAAAGTGTCATGATAATCAACTCCTGCAATTTGTGAGTATCCTTTTGCAACCAGACGAGAGCTTTAAAATTGTCAAAAGAACCATCAACTCTAGCTTTGGTTTTATAAACCCACTTACATTTGATAGGAGTGCGACTAGGAGGTATAAGTTCAGTAAGAACCCATGTACCTTTAGAGATCAAAGAATCATATTCAGCTTCCATTGCCTCTTGCCATTGACTCTTTTGTGCAGAAGAGATAGCTTCTGTATAAGTAGTAGGGTCTTCATTAGCAACCATTGTATGATCAATTATTTCAAAGTCATCAACATAGTCATGAGTAGAATCATGCTCAAAATCAATAGGCAGATCAACATAAATATCAACACTATCATCAGAGGCATGTGTATGTATAGGATGCAAATCAAGATTGTCAACACATTGCTCTACAGATGGAGTAGTAGGGATGCCATCAGATGAAGGAGTAGTAATGACATCAGAAGTGGAATCATTATCAAATAAAAAAGGAAAGGCATAAAGTAAGGACTCAGTGTGCTCTGCATCCTTGGTAGAGCATGTCCATCCCATTATTTGCTCATTGAATATGGTAATATGATTGATTATCATCTTCTTAGAAGAGGGATCATAGAATTTATAACCTTTAGAATTCAAAGAATATCCAATGAATATGACCTTTTTTCCACGAAGATCTAGCATTTTTAGTGTCTCTTTTGGTACATGAATATAAGCAAACAAATCCATCAGCAAAGTTGTAGGATGAATGTTGAGATATCGAGCTCCACTCGCGATATGCCAGAGTGACTGTTGTGCATTTATGTCACCGACTTGTTAGCTGGAGATGCGGTTGGTACACCGTCCACGAATAATAGCTGGATGACAGCTATCCTTATCTACACTAGTTCGTGGCTCAGTTAGTATGCCACCTTAGCTAGTTGAGTTTGGTTTGAGACCCACATATAGGGTTCTTCTATTTCTTTGTATTAGAGTTTTTTGGCTTTCACAACTAAGAAGAGGAAAACTGTTTTCAGCCTCCACCTTTGTGTGTATTCCCCCATTGTGCATGTGAGAAAGCCACAAGTGAGACTCCTTCCCTCTCTCCCACAATCTTCACATGGTATCAGAGCCTTGTTCGTGGTAAGGAGCTCAAGAAAGCAAGCCAAGTTCGTGGTGTCCTGGTAAGAGGACCAGTGTTGCTTTCCTATTTCGAGTTTGGGAGCAAATCTCTGCAGGTAGCACAACCAGAAGTGCATGAGTGCACTGTTTCAGATTGAGACTCCCTTCGCGGTGTGGCGAGAGCGCAGTATATGCTGCGGGAAAGGGCAAAGCCTTACTGACTTTATTTTTCTGATTTGAGGCCGTTTCGCGGCCCGTTTTGAAGGCAGAAGTTCTTCGCAGGCACTCAGAAAAAGGCCCTGTTTTTTGCTGTGCGACCTCTGCGGCTAGTCGGTGGAAAGGTGCCGCAGAAATTGCATCGTATGCCTGTGTGCAGAGATATTGAGAGTTGCAGATTCATGCCTGTTGCCTGTTGATGCAAAATCGTCACTAGGAAGTGACTGTGTGGTGAAATCCCACTTTCGTCAATTTTGCAGATCTACCCGTGTGAGGCAAAAGCTGTGTTTTTTGCAGTGACAGAATATTTTGCAGTGTTCTGAAATGGCATCTGATTCTCTTTCACAGATTGTCACTGAAAAGCTTGACAAGAACAACTTCCAGGCATGGAAGTTTAGAATGACGAATTTCTTGATGGGAAAAGGCTATTGGGAATTCATTACATGAAATGAAGAAGAACCTGTTCTTCCTAATGTTCCCAGTCAACACGAAATGCAGGCATTCAAAGGATGGCATGAGAGAGCCAGGAAAGTTATGTACTGGCTGTCTATCAGTATTTCGGACTCCATGATTGTGCATATTCAGGATGCAAATACGCCAAAGGAGGCATGGGATACTTTGGCAAAAATGTATAGCACAAATACGCAAGCCAGGAAAATGCAACTCAAACAGGAGTTGCATAATGTGCAGAGAGAAAACATGAGCATCAATGACTACCACATGAAGGTGAAGAAAATTGCGGATGCACTTGCTTCCATTGGGTCGCCAATGGATGATGACGATTTGGTTTCTGTGACCTTGAATGGTCTAGGAAAGGATTATGCACAATTCCAGACATCCATTGCCGTTCGTGAAAATTTCCAGATTTTGAGGAGTTGATTGCTCTTCTAATTTCTGAAGAGCAGAGAAATGGGGGTGCATCTTCTTCAGCAGGAACTTCAAAAGAAACTGTCTTCTACTCAAATGCTGGCAGAGGTAGAGGCAGAGGTAGAGGAGGCCGATCTGCAGGCCATGGTAGAAATCAGAATATGCAGCAAACGCAAGAAAACCAGTCCTATGCAGGAGGACGTGGTAACTCTAGAGGCAGGGGGAGCCAAAGAGGCCGTGGTGGATGGCAGAGAGGCCAAAATGCAAACAGCAATGTTGAATGTTACTATTGTGGCAAAATGGGTCATATGGCTAAGGACTGCTATAAAAAGCAGAATGACATTTTGAGAGGAAAATTGCAGCAAGGCAATTATGCATCTTCTAGTAGGCAGGGTGATGACAGAAATGAGCATCTATTTATGGTGCAGCATATGACCAATTCTGTGACAAGTGCAGAAGAACGAAATGATGTGTGGTATGTTGACTCAGGTGCGTCAAACCACATGACAGGTCATGTGGTTTGACGGGTCATGTTGACTCAGGTGCGTCAAACCACATGACAGGTCATGTGCGTCAAATCCATTCTGCATGACAGGTCATGCAGAATGGATGCAAGATGCAAGGAAAATGGAAAAACTAGGATTTGTGGAGACTGGTGATGATACTGCACATCCTATTGTGCAGATTGGCAAAATTCCTTTGTCTATGCAGGATGGGAAAAATAAATACTTGTCTGATGTATTTCATGTCCCGAACATCACCAAGAACCTGGTTTCTGTTGGTCAGATGGTTGAGCAGGGCTTGCAGGTCAGATTTAATCCTCATGGATGCTTTGTTAAGGATATGAAAAATAATGGTCGCTTGATAGCAAAAGGAAAGAAGAAGGGCAGGATGTTTACATTGGATGCGGACATGCCTGAATTGAGTGCAGCAATGTTTGCACATGGGACCGGTGTAGTTGCAAATATTGATATCTGGCACAAACGCATTGGTCATGTTAATATACAACGACTTAAATCAATGCAAGCCCAAAATATTGTTGCAGGATTGCCTAAATTCAAGGTTGCAGAAATGCACAAGGTTTGTGAAGCCTATCAATTTGGAAAACAGGCAAGGAAACCTTTTCCTAGGCATGTTCAAGAGAGTAAAAAGCCATTGGAATTAATCCACTCTGATGTGTGGACTACAAAAGCTGCATCTATTGGAGGCTATCACTATTTTGTCACATTTATTGATGACTTCAGCAGAAAACTGTGGGTGTATTTTATGAAAAAGAAAAGTGAAGTGTTTGGGCACTTCAAAGTTTTCAAAGCTATGGTGGAAAAAGAAACAGGCCTGCAAATAAAATGCCTAAGGTCAGATGGAGGGGGAGAGTACCTCTCAAATGAGTTTGCAAGGTTCTTGCAGGAGCATGGTATAAAGCAGCAATATTCATGCAGTCATACCCCACAGCAAAATGGAATTGCAGAAAGGAAAAACAGGCATATTGGAGAGGTATCTCGGGCTATGCTAAATGAAAAAGATCTACCAGATTATTATTGGGCTGAAGCAGTTGCTACAGCAGTCTATATAATGAACAGGACTCCCACTGCAGCAATACATGGCATGATGCCAGAGGAGATGTATACTGGTAGGAAACCAGATATTTCTCATTTGAAGATTTTTGGTTGCATTGCCTATGTCCATGTGCCAGCTGAGTTGAGGTCCAAGTTGGATCCAAAAGCTGAGAAGTGCATCTTTATTGGTTATTCTCTGCAGCAGAAAGGGTATAGATGCTATAACCCTTCTACACGCAAGTTCACAATGAGCAGAGATGTTGTTTTTGATGAGATGAGCAGCTGGTATAGACCAATAAATGTGATGATTGATGTAGATGCACAAAATGGTAATGCTACACAGAATGCACAGCAGCAATCACAAAATATCAGTGGACCTGGAGTGTCCTCTACCAGTGGTTCACATACTTCGCCATGGACAGGCAGATTGAGATCAGGAGAATCCCCTCAATGCAATGCAGAGAGTGGTACGCAGGTATCACAAAAAGGAAAAGAGAAGGTAGATCAGCCCATGTTTGATGTGAATGCAGGTCACTCTTATGTGGATGGTGAATCCAGTGGCTCAGAACAGAGCATTGATGATGAGTTGCATATTCCTTCTGTTGTTACGCCTGGAGTAAGGAAGACCAGGGATGTTTTGAGAGCACCTGCAAGTGAGCCTATTTTGCACAGGTCTACCAGGGTAAGGTATCCTGTGGATAGGCTGAAATATGATGGATTTACAGCCATTCACTATGCCTATATAGTCAAAGTGATACAGGAACCAGAACCCACTTCTTTTGAGCAAGCCATGGGAAATGAAAAATGGGAGAAAGCCATGGATGAAGAAATGAATGCCTTGGATGAAATGCTACATGGAAATTGGTGCCTTTGCCTAAAGACAAGAATGCAATTGGCTATAAGTGGGTTTATAAGATCAAGCACAATGCAGATGGTTCTGTGAATAGATACAAGGCAAGATTAGTTGTCAAGGGGTATGCACAGACATATGGCATTGATTATGAAGAAACTTTCAGCCCGGTTGCAAGGATGGCAACCGTAAGAGTAGCCATTGCTATGGCTGCATCAAAGGGATGGTCTTTACATCAGATGGATGTAAAGAATGCCTTCTTGCATGGTGATTTGCAAGAAGAGGTCTTTATGGAGCAGCCAGTAGGTTATGTTCATGCTACTCATCCTGAGTTTGTTTGCAGGTTGAAGAAAGCCTTGTATGGCTTGAAGCAAGCACCTAGAGCATGGTCTGACAAGATAGGACAGTATCTTGTCACTATTGGCTTTCAGATTTCCAAGGCAGATTTCTCACTCTATGTGAGAAAAACAGAGAAAGGGATTATGCTGCTGGTCATTTATGTTGATGATTTGATCATCACAGGTGATAGTGATGAAGATATCCTTCATGTGAAAATGCTATTGAGGCAGAAGTTTGAGATGAAGCATTTGGGAGAGCTGCGTTATTTCTTGGGCATTGAGGTGATTAGATCACCAAGTGGGATACAGCTCTTGCAGAGGCAGTATGGACTGGACATGCTGTCGAAATATGGGATGACAGGCTGTAAGTCTATTTCAGTTCCTTTGGAGCAGAATGTGAAGCTGAGCGCAGATGCAGGTGAGCTTCTAAAAGACCCTACTATGTACAGACGCATAGTAGGAAGTTTGATTTACATCACTATTACCAGGACAGATTTGAGCTATGCTGTTGGGTTGGTAAGTCAGTTTATGCAAGCTCCAAGGAAACCACATTTGGATGCGGCTAGACGCATACTCAGGTATGTGAAGTCCACATTGCAGTATGGACTATTTTATGAGGCTGGGGTTCAGATACAGTTGCATGGATACACTGATGCTGATTGGGCTGGTAGTGTTTCTGATAGACGATCTACCAGTGGATATATGTTCTCTTTTGGGAGTGCTGCAGTCACTTGGAGCAGCAAGAAACAGCCTAGAGTTGCCTTGTCGAGCACAGAGGCTGAGTACAGGAGTGCAGCAATGGCTTCATGTGAGGTAGCTTGGTTGCATAAGCTACTCTATGATATGCATCAGTCTACAGATGGGCCAGTTGTCATTTATTGTGACAACATGAGCAGTATACACTTGGCAAAGAACCCAGTCTTTCATGCCAGAACAAAGCACATTGAGGTGCATTATCACTATGTGCGGGAGAAGGTTTTACTAGGTCTTATTGATCTAGTTTATGTCAGCACAGAGGATCAGGTAGCTGACATATTCACGAAAGCATTGGGCGCAGAGAAGCTGCGCAAGTTCAGAGACCTGCTTGGTGTGCAGGAATTGGGATTGAGCTCGAGGGGGAGTGTTGAGATATCGAGCTCCACTCGCGATATGCCAGGGTGATTGTTGTGCATTTATGTCACCGACTTGTTAGCTGGAGATGCGGTTGGTACACCGCCCACGAATAATAGCTGGATGACAGCTATCCTTATCTACACTAGTTCGTGGCTCAGTTAGTATGCCACCTTAGTTAGTTGAGTTTGGTTTGAGACCCACATATAGGGTTCTTCTATTTCTTTGTATTAGAGTTTTTTGGCTTTCACAACTAAGAAGAGGAAAACTATTTTTAGCCTCCACCTTTGTGTGTATTCCCCCATTGTGCATGTGAGAAAGCCACAAGTGAGACTCCTTCCCTCTCTCCCACAATCTTCACAATGAATTCCAATCATGCTAAGCAAGTTAAGGCTGGACTAGCTTTTACCAATTGGATTTATGCATGCCATAGTCTCTTTTTCCTATTGTAGTTGTGCTTAGGAAAAATTGCAAACTCCGAGTCTGTTTGGAATATCAGAAATTAAATGCTCAGATAGTTCCAGATGCATTTCCCATACCTTTTACTAATGGGATTTTAGATCAGGTTGCATCCCATGAGATGTATTCAATTTATGGATGGCTATAGTGGGTATAATCAAACTACCATGGCTCCTGAGGATTAATCAAAGACTACTTTTATTACAGAGTGGGGTGCTTATGCTACCAAAGTAATGCCGTTTGAATTGAGAAATGCCCCAAACACTTTTCAAAAGTTTATGGTGGAAACCTTCAGATATTACCTTACTGAATTCATTGCAATTTACTCATATGATTTTTTCATCTATTCCTCGGATATTGATCACCTGGGATATCTTGAGAAGGTTTTTTGGAGATGTAGAGCAACATGTATCTCTTTGAACCCTACTTCGAGTGTGTCTTATGTCCGGGTTGGTATTCTAGTCGGTCATGTTATTTCTAAGGGTCACTAGGCCATAGGAAAGCCTTTTAACGTTGGGGTTTGGATATCATTTGGCCGGGGGCCCTTTCAACCTACAAAGTTCACTCTAAACTAGTACATAATCATTGCAATTGACTATGCTACAAAGTGGGAAGAAGCTAAGGCACTCCGAGATAATTTGGCTTGAAGCATAGCTAAATATGGCTATGCAAATGTTATATGGCGATATGGTTGTTCTCTTCAACTTGTTAGTGACTGAGGTGTACATTTTCTCAATGATGTGATGCAAGAATTGAAAACAGAATTCAAAATTATGCACACAATTTCCACTACTTATTATCACCATGGTAATGTGAAGCTGAGTCAACTAACAAAACATCAAAGCTCATCCTCATAAAGACAATACAATCTGCCAAACATCAACTTATACCCCACTTGGTGGGCTTACATAATGTCTTACAAGGCTTAACTACCAACCTCACACTTTTTGTATGGCTTTTGGCTAGGAAGTAGTTGTTCCCTTAGAATTTGTAGTTTTGAGTCTTTGAGTCGCTATCAAGCATCGTTTGAGTGACCCAAAAGCAATCAAGGGATAATTGGATCAACTAAGCCACCTGGATGAGATACTTTTTGGACGTGTTTGGTCATACATGGTGATACAACATAGAAGGAAAGATTGGCATGATCGAGATCAGTATGCCTAAGCATTTGAAGAAGGGTATGCTTGTATTACTCTGTACTGCTAAGTTGGGTCCTCTGAAAACCAATTTAAAGTGGTGCAATGCAATGCGAGATCTGGAACGTAATGTGTTTTTCAAATTTCACAATGGAAATAAAGTTAAGCCATACTGAATAGCGAGTTCTTCATACAAACGGAACTCGGAAGTAAATCACTCAATTGATAATGCCTTGGTGAATTTTTCACAAGGCATCATGCCAACTAGCTGTTTAATTTTGGAGGACCAGTGCATCGTCTGCTGCCACATGGCATGATTAATGTTAAGGGCCTATTAATGCTGAGACATCATGATAAAGCAAGGGAGATCCATGCAACTATTGATTTGACAAGCACTACAATCGCAGATTATAAATGACTACAGTGGATTATAAGCTCCATTGATCAAAACCAATTGAAAATTTAGTATACGCAATCGTTATCATGTTCATCATCTCCAATAGCTACCTCTAAGATTTCAGTGCTCTTGTTCTTTCACCTCCATGCATCCTTGTGAGTTTCTTGTGCTCGACAAGCCAATCTATCACTCACCTATAGCTTCCCTCACAAACTTCTCTCTATGTGTCTAGTAGTCACCTTTGTCATGATGGTGGATCGTCATACTATCAGAAGCGAAAAAGCAGCTCTTGTGTTTCATCTCTGCACCCCATTGAATAGTTCTTCAATGATGTTCTTATTAGTATTCTTACAGAGAGTCAAGTTTTCTCAACTGCCATGGGAGGACGTTTATGATGAAGAGATGGCTTAGGAGATCCTAGATTCATATGACGAGAACGAAAAACAACCTTGTCATTAATAACACACATGTCAGGATTATGTCAAAGCTTCTTCAAAGGGCATTCCAGATGAAGCAGTGGTACGACCAAGAAGATGGTAGATGCCAAACACTCTGACAAGCTCTTGAGGCAAGAAGTTACTCATATTCACAGGGATATCTCATCAACAGATCAAAGGATGAAGGGATTAACACAACCTATCAATTTATGTCTCGGTTCATCAATCTCAAGAGAAGCGTGGGGTATATGCCTCACTTATATGTAGCCCGACTTATTATGGGAGTGGAAAACCGGCTCCATATTGACTGGTTCACAATTTTTCAAAAGGCCTTTGAGAACGAGCTCTGAGCCATCAAGAGCAGGAAAATCCATTGCTCGGCCCACACCTATGTATGCTCTAACATAGATTAATGTCCGAAAGAGTGCCATGACTAGGTGCACTACCAACAGGAGGGGCAGTGAATCTCGAAGCAAGTGGACCAGATGAACAAGAAAAGGCTGAGCAGGGGAAAGGTCAATGGGAGCAAGATGAGTAGCAAGATAAAGGAGAGGAACATGAACATGGACATGAAGAAGGCAAGAAGGATAAAGGGGAAATCCAAATGTAGGATAAAGGTGAGAAACAACATGAATGTGAGGAAAGTGCGAGGAGCAAGATGATAGGGATCTACAATGGCAAGGAACAGCAAAAAGGAGTAGCTAGATAAGCAAATCGGTGGACAACTAGAGGCAAGAAGCTGGAGGGGAATGATGACGAGGACACCTCGGATCAAGGTAATGAGAGGGGGGGAAGTGTAAGAAAATAGTACGCAGCGGAAGATAACAACAAAACACAAGTACACGATGGAAAGCTGGAGAGAATACAAAAAATTCTGATATACCAAACTGCTGATACAACTGATGGTTGGCTGTCCACCCGTGCGCTCTACAGACAGAGCTTCGATGGTGATCTAGACAGATGCTGGACGGAGGACTATGAGCGTGAAGAACTGGTGATCTGATGATAGGGGGTGGCCACTTATATAGTGTAAGTGGTTGACGGTCGGCCCTATAATAGGCAGTCGGCCTAATAGACAGTCGGCCTGGAAGACCACCGACCCTTCAGAAAACATGCCGGCGGGCAGATGAAGGATCGCGCATAGGTCATACCGTTGGGCCTGGGGCTTTGCCCCCAGACCCTGCCACTGGGGGCTTTGCCCTCAGACCCCCACTGGGGGCCTGCGCCCCCCGGACCCCCTGCTATCGGGGGGGCTATCGCCCCCCCGAACCCCCCCTTTGTGCAGACGGGTATCTACTCTTGGCTCCTAAGCCGTCTCATAACCATCTGGTCTACTCTAAGACCCCTTCCAGTGTCTAAACTGGGGATCCCTCCCAATATCTGATACCCATCATGGCTTCTCCTCATATGGGGGCCTTACAACATTGGGTACACAGAATATTGGTGGGTTACATGAGAGGTGGACATTTGAGCTAACTCTAACAGGAAGAAGGAGGGCACCCCCAAGGAGTAGGAGCAGTTGGAGGGGAACCCATGCAATATATAAAGTATTAACCAAAACTCTATGTGTGTGTGTGGATTATGCTATAGCTCGGAAGAGTGATGTGTTCCAGGTATTTCAGAAATGGCTGGCCTTAGTTGAGAATCAGTCAGGTAGAACGCTTAAATGCCTATGGACTAACAATGGTGGAGAGTATCTCTCTCATGACTTTCAGCATTTCTGTGATACACATGGGATTAAGAGGGAGCTCACATCCCCTCGTACTCCAGAGCAAAATCCAATAGCAGAAAAGATGAACCTTACCATTCAAGAAAGGTTGCAATGCATGCTTTCCAATGCAAGTCTTTCTGGTGGTTTTTGGGCTGAGGCAATGAAGACTGCAGTGCATGTGATCAATAGATCACCTAGTAAGAGTTTGGATGGTGGTATTCCTAAAGAATGTAAGGACTTCCCCCAATCAATGTTTTTTCATGGAGTGGCAAGAAGCCCTCTTAATCTCATTTGCGTATATTTGGGTGTGAGGCATATGCACATGTGCCAAAAGAGCTTCGAAAGAAGCTAGATCCTAAGTCTAGGAAATGCATCTTTCTGGGTTATGGTGAAAGTGGAGAGATGGGCTATTATCTCTAGGATCCAGAAGCAAAGAAGATCATATGTAGCCATGATGTAGTCTTCAATGAGAAGAAGATGCATAAGGCACCCATGAGGGATGTGGAAATGAGGAGAATCACTTTCCAGGATGTGAATCCACCTGCATATATTGATAGACAACAAGCTGTCCATGCACCAAATGTGCAAGAAATGGTACCACCAAGTACTCCCACAGGTATACAATCAAGGGTAGATGATGGATCATCTATTGGTGGAAATGATGAGCCAAATGTGGCTGACATGCAGGTGGGACAGCAAGCTGAAATGCCCTTGAGAAGATCTTCTAAAGTGTCTAGACCGCCTGATAAGTTTGTTCTAGGGGTAGACCATGTGATGCTTACTGATTGCAGGGAGCCTTCTTGCTACAGAGAGGCTATGATGCGCAAGGATCAATGCAAGTGGGAGTATGCTATGCAATTAGAGATGAGTTCACTTGTGAAGAATAAGACTTGGGACTTGGTTTCTTTGCCACATGGAAAGAAAGCATTGCCATATAAATGGGTCTACAAAATGAAGGTCACAGGTGATGATGTGCCTAGGTACAAGGACCGTTTGGTCGCTAAAGGGTTCAAGCAAGAGAAGGGTGTGGACTTTGATGAGATATTCTCTCCGGTTGTGAACATGACCACACTTAGATGCATGATTGGACTAGTGGCATCAGAGGATATGGAGCTTATGCAGATGGATGTCAAGACAGCTTTCTTGCATGGGGATTTGCATGAGAAAATTTACATGGTGCAGTCGGAAGGCTTTGAAGAAAAGGGCAAAGAGCATTTAGTTTGCAAGCTGAAGAAGAGTCTCTATGGTCTTAAGCAAGTGCCTAGAGAATGGTATCAGAAGTTTGATGCTTTCATTCGGTCCCAAGGTTTTAGAAGGAGTGAAATTGATCACTACCTCTACACTAAAAGGGCTAAGGACAATAGCCTGATAATCTTGGCACTATATGCGGATGATATGCTATTGGCTAGCAAGAATACTTATGAGCTAGATGCATTAAAGGCCAAGTTGCATGAGGCCTTTCATATGAAGGATTTGGGACTTGCTGGTCATATTCTTGGTATGCGCATCACACGTGATCGGAGTAGGAAACTCCTTTGGCTTTCACAAAAAGAGTATGTTACAAAAGTATTGCAGCATTTCAATATGGAGGGGGGGAAGGCAGTGAGTACTCCATTGCCTCCATATGTGAAATTGAGTCATATAGATAGTCCCAAATCAGATGAGAAAAGGGCCATGATGGCCAAGGTTCCTTATGCATCAGCAGTTGGGAGTCTTATGTATGCTATCATAGCTACTAGACCAGACATTGCATTTGTAGTGGGAGTTGTTAGCCGATATATGGCCAATCCAGGAAAGAGGAATTGGGAGGCAGTTAAGTGCATCATGAGGTACATGAAGGGTACCAAGGAGATGTGCATCTGCTTTGGTAGAGGAGACATGCGTGTACTTGGGTACACAGATTCAGACTATGTAGGGCATGTGGATAGTAGGAGATCCACTTCTGGTTATGTGTTCACCTTTGCAGGTGGTACAGTGTCATGGATGTCTCGCACACAGAAGTGCGTTGCTTTGTCTACCACAGAGGCTGAGTATGTTGCAGCCGCAGAGGGTTGCAAGGAGGTTATATGGCTTGATCAGCTAGTGGGAGATTTGGGGATTCATACAGGTGTACCGACATTACATAGTGATTCCATGAGTGCTATTCAGCTAGCACGGAATCCGGTCTTTCATGCAAAGACCAAACACATTGAGGTTAGGTACAATTTCACTAGGGAGGTACTTGAGGACAAGCGCATAGAGCTTGTCAAGGTTCATACAGATGATAACCCTGCAAATATGCTGACAAAGAGTCTACCTAGTCAGCGGTTTGAGTATTGTCGTGTATTGATGGGCATTGGATAGTATGCTCACTGGTTGTTCTCCCTTAAAGGCACATTGTCCTTTAAGTGGGAGGTTGTGGGGGATAAAGGTCACTGTGCCTTTACCCCGGTTATGTACAATACTCAAACACATATATAAATGAATGAAAAAGAAGATTAGGGTGGTTCTGCACCCACCAAATCTTGTGTGGCTCTCTGTCTCTCTCTCTCTCTCTCCTTCTTCCGTTCTTACTTCCGTTGAGAGCACTCTCAGGTCATGCTATGAACACTTGCATCCTTCTTTTTGAATTCACTCTCCAATATGCATATGTAGAGGAAACATGAATATGGTTAGGAAACACACACATACACACACACACACACACACGCATGCACGCACACATGCACGCATGCATGCACACACACACACACACGCATGCACATACAGCCATTTCTGAAATACCTGGAACACATCACTCTTCCGAGCTATAGCATGATCCCACACTTTCCTAGTTGCATCATCAATGAATGTCACATAGTATTTAGCCCCGCCTAATGACTGTGTAGGCATGGGACCACGTACGTCTGAATGTACCAAATCAAGCTTTTCAAACTCTTTCTTTCCCCTTCTTTTATGGGCTGATTTAGTCTACTTCCCATAAAGACAGTGCTCACAAAATTCAAAATCAGAGAAACTCAAATGCGGTACATAAGCCAAACAGCATAAGAGTTTCATTCCATTCTGGCTCATGTGCCCCAACCTACAATGCCACAAAGAAGTGCTTGTCTGCTCAGTTATTGCAACAACATGATCGAATACCCCTGATACATGTAAGGGATGCAAAGTCCCACACTTGGCACCCCTGGCCAAAAGCATAGAGCCCTTTTGAATTTTCTAACTCTGAAAGCCAAAAGTGGTGTGAAAACCAGCATCATCTAGCTGATCCACTGAAATAAGACTCTTGGTCAACTTAGGCACATGTCTCACATTTTTCAAAACAAATGCAGACCCATTTGCAAAAGAAAACTTTGTCACCTACTCCCACTATGTCACATGCATAATCATTTCCAAGATGCACACAACCTGTCTTTCCACTGTCATAATTGGAGAACCATTCCCTATGGGGAGTAACATGGAATGAAGCACCAGAATCCAAAATCCAATCCTGGGAATATGCATCATCTGAAGTGGTAAGCAACTCTGCAGATAAACTAAACATGAAGAGAACATCATTGTCACTATCATGTGTGACTGCATTGATCTCCTCGATCTTCACTTTTCCTTTGTCCTCCCTTGGACTCTCTTCCTTTTGATTTGCACCCCAATTTGCATTCTTTTTCTTATCCTTTTGCTCTCTTTTCAGCTTGTAGCAATCCTTTTTCATATGGCCCTTCTTGCCACAATGGTAACACTCTATGTTCCGTGCCCTGGATTTGCTACGAGACTTCCCTCTTTCTTGGGACTTCCCCCTGAACTGTGATCTGCCCCTTTGCACATTTAAGGCTGCATCCTGCTTGTTGCCGTCCATAGACTTCCATCTAATCTCCTCGATCAACAAGCTACCCACAACATCATCAAATTTCAGTACTCCACCAGGTGTGTAGTCACTGAGAGCTATATGGAAGGTATCCCATGAGGATGGCAATGAACATAAGAGAAATATTGCCTTAGTCTCCACATCAAAATTCATCTTCTGAGCCTGAAGCTGGCTGAAAATAATATAGAATTCATTGAAGTGAGAAGCAATGGAGACCCCTTCCTTCATCTGCAGCTCAAACAACCTCTTCATGAGGTAAACTTTATTAGAGGCAGTTTCCTTTTCATAAGTGGCACACAGTTTCTTCCACAAATCTTCCGTAGTCTGCTCATTTACTACTGTGAAATAAACTGATTGTGCAAGATGAAGTCTAATAGTAGATTTTGCTAATGCATCCAACTCGTTCCAATCATCCTCAGACATATTTACAGGCTTAGCTTCAATCCTTGCCAAGGGTTTAATCTGCTTCTTTTGAATAAGCACATCCCTTATTTGTTCTTTCCGCAAAGAAAAGTTTGTCCCATCAAACTTTTTAATGCTAAAAAACTCCTTTTCAGACATGGAAGAGGATGCCATGATGCAAATGAAACAAAATCCCAAATGCTAGTACCTGCAAGAGAGAATCACACCAAATACCAGGTGCACCCAAATGTGTATGGCACAATAGAGTGAAATATCACCAAAACTCATGTCTCAAAGCATCTGACTCATGTGCATATACTATGCATCCATATGAGCAAATCTGACCCAAAAGAAAATGCCAACTACAATGGCAATCCAAAATGCCAATAAGTGCCAAATGACTCAAGCATAAACACCGTCCACTGGCATATGCATTAATAATATCTCATCCAAGAGAGCATAGCTTTATTAGTGCATCACCTGCAATGTGTCAAAGCTGTCCCTCAGCATAAAATAGCATCCATGTGCAAAGCGTCCATAAAAATAGCATCCCACAAGGCAATTTGGGCCTATCAGCACATCCAATAAGGACTGCAATGCATCCAAATGGCCTATAAATCATCCATTGCAACCCAATGCACACCACGAATGAGCGCACAACACTGCTCAAACTGCAACCAAAGTGATTTGCATAATGTATGCTCAAGAAATCATAGTCCCACGGTAATGCCCGCTACTGAAAATAGAACCTGAGATGCCTCAAAACATCGGCGCCATTGCATAATCGGACTCAACAAGAAAATTTGCAAATATCTCTCTTCTGCCGGAACTCCAAAATCCCAACCGATGAGTGAGAAATGGGAGTCAACACTTATCCACTACCATGTGGCATAAATCTAAGGTTTCAAAACCTTAGAATGAAAAATGCATAACAGAGAGACGAAATCAAATACACAGAGATCGAATCATGTAAGAACTGATAGGTAGGGGCTTTTGGGCATCCAGAACGCAATGGGACAGACGGTTTTGGAAATCGTGGTCTCAATCATTGGGTCCAACACACGGACTGAAAAACGTTTTTGGAAACAGAGCTGTTTGTAAACTCCACTGGAGTGCGAATGATGAGCAACATAGAAGTTTTAGGACCTCTGAGTCCACCGGAACTAACAGATCTGCAAATGGCTGCTCCAAACTTGAGTTCCAACACCCGGGTAAAAGAACGCAGAAACTAACACAGTGAGTCAGAAATCTAATGAAATGATCCTAGATTCAAGAATGAAGGTGTTTCCAAGCTCTTGAAGTGAAGTGGACACCAAAAGCAAGAAATTGTTGCCTCTACAAGTCAATACAAAGTCTCTGTCATTGAACAGAACAAGGAAAAGCTCAAAAAACGACTTTTTCTTTGAAAACACTTAACAGGCTCTTAAAACCAAAGTGACTTTTCCAAAGGTTCCTCCAAGGTCTCTACACACTCGGATGCCAGTAAAGTCACCCACAGCTTCCTACAGAGCTTCACCTTCCTCCCACAGAGCTGCTGAGCTTCCAGGCATTCACGCACACTCAGCTATATCACCCGAGCTCTAATACCAGTTGAGAGTGCTCTCAACGGAAGCAAGAACGGAAGAAGGAGAGAGAGAGAGAGAGACAGAGAGCCACATAAGTTCTGGTGGGGGGAGAACCACCCTAATCTTCTTTTTCATTCATTTATATATGTGTTTGAGTATTGTACATAATCAGGGTAAAGGCACAGTGACCTTTAACCCCCACATAACCATCTCAAATCCAAAAGCTCAAATAAATCAAACTCTAACTAGATTGTAGAACCGAGAACCATGAATTCTATAGCTATCTTGATGATGTTCCAGCCTCATCCTTTGGAGTGGTGCATGCTTATGTGGATTCCTCTTGGGAAATTCTAGCATGCATTTGAGCATGGATGTCACACACCGTTCTTTCACAATCACGATCGAAATTGTAGCAAGCTAATAATCACGAATGAACAAGAAGAGAGATTGCAGTATGAATCAAACTGATGAGTCTTTACAATAATTTTGGAGAAGAATCACTCCATGAAGGAGCTCGATACCACCCATCCACCCCCGAGCTATCTCACTCTCACTCTCACTCGCATGAAGATGTTCAAATCAGATGATCAAATGATCAAATCTCAATCACACTCTCACTCTCACTCTCAAAAGATCTTGATCTTATCTTCTTCTTTGCAATGCCTCGATTCGCGTGCGCTATTGTCACTTTCGTAGCGCCTTGATATGTGTGTCTTCTCTTCGCTTGAGCAACCTCGAGATGCATGCCTTCTCTTCTCTTTCACTCAGCCTCGATATGCGTGTGTTGGATTGTGTGTTCTCCTTCTCACAATCTCCTCTTCTTTTATAGCCTTTCACGACTCCAAAAAAAGACGACCAAAAGCCCCCAAATTCGGCCAAAAATAGCTTTCCTCAAAAAGCGTGCGTGTGCTTTTCACCTTCTTTTAGCGTGCACTTTTGATAGCAAACGCGTACGGAATCTCGTACGCATGAAAACAGCCCTGTTCGGAGCATCACCATGCCTGCCTCGTAGATCCAATGGACAAGCTCAATAGCTCATCTCGAAGATCGGACCCTCTTCTTTCCCTTTGCATTTGACCTTTCATGGCTAACTCTTCCATCTCGACCTCCATCTAATGCCTGCAACTCGACACGGAAATCTAGATGCACTTTTAGCTCAAAACCACTTTGTTAGCAGCTTCTGACCCCCATACAAGCATGCAAACAAGTGAACCACAAATTTTTCACTAGCACAAAGTTTTTCTACTCAACAAGATCGAAAACTCTCTCATACAGAGTTTCTTCAAATTATTTCTCTAACCAACTCAAAATCAAGCCGCAAAATCCAGCCGACACCATAATGGACAAAAACCAAAATTTTTCGACCAACACCAAACTTTCCCAAAACCTTCAAAACATCAAAACCATCCTTTTTGAACACTATCTGTGATATATATTCCAAAATATTTCATATACAAAATAGGAGCGTCACATCTGTTCCCTCTTCAGGAACTCTATCCTCAGAGTTTAAATGAAGGAAACTCAGTAAGTAAGGCATCTAAGTCTACCCATGAAGCATCTTCTATAGGATAAGCATCCCACTTAACAAAAAATTCTTCTATTGTTCTATTCCTAAGCCGCTTCGTGTTCCTATCCAAATATATATTTAGGTTCGACTTTCAAAGTCCCATCCTCCATAATCCTAGACTTATCCTGCAAAATATAAGTTGGGTTGGCAACGTAAGATTTCAATAGACAGACATGGAAAACAAGATGCACTTTTATGTTCTCAGGCAAATGCAAGCGTTCCCACCCTCTTTAAGATTTTAAAAGGTCCTACAAAACGAGATGAGAGTCTTCTATCCTTCCCAAGGATTAGATTACTGCGTTTAGGTATTACTTTCAGAAATACGATCTCCCCAATCTGAAATTCACGGAAAGACCGCTTCTTATCATAGTAATGCTTTTGCCTGTCTTGTGCTCTTTGAATGCTCTTCCAAATCAGTTTCACTTCCTCATCCATCCTCTCAAGCATTTGTCTAGACACTTCGACTCTATTTTGAGGATCTACAAAATTCAAAGGAGTGTGGCAATTCTGACCATACATGGCTTCAAATGGAGTCATTCGAATGGAGCTATGCCATGAACTATTATAAGCAAACTCGGCTAAGGATAGGAATTCAGTCCAATTTGTTTGCTTCTCATTAACATACATTTGAAGCATATCCTCAAGTACGTGATTAACCCTTTCAGTTTCTCCATCTGTTTGTGGGTGAAAAGTTGTACTCATCTTAAGCTCCGTCCCAATTGCTTTGAATGTGGCCTTCCAAAAATTAGAAGTAAATTTGGAATCCCTATCTAACACAATACTTTTAGGCATCCCATGCAATCAGAAAATTTCTTTCACAAACAACTTAGCTACCTCAAGAGCACCATCAGTCTTTTTCATAGGAAAGAAATGTGCCATTTTGGTAAGACTATCAATGACGACAAAAATGGTATCATATCCCCCTCGAGCTATAGGTAGTTTAGTACAAAAATCCATGGATATTGATTCCCACTTCCTAAAAGGTATATCCAAAGGTTGCATCTTACCAAGCATCTTATGTTGTTCCATCTTCACTTATTGACATTGTAAGCATTCTTGGACATAACGACGAGCATCAGGCTTTAGTGCAGGCCAATAAAATGATTTGCGAACCTTGCTGTATGTTTTGTTATATCCAACATGTCCAAAAAATGGAGCATCGTGACAATCATACAAGATTTTCCATTTCAAAGGTGAATCAAATGGTACACAAAGTCTATCATGGCAATATAAATTACCATTCACCAAATGAAACTTTCCTTCAATCTTTTCACAAGGTGTTTGAGCAATCTTTTGAAGAATAGGTGCATAAAAAACATCATGTTCAAGTTCATTTCTAATGTTTTCTGCAAGATCGGAATGAATAAGGGTGATGGCATTCACGAAAGGTCTTCTATTTAAAGCATCAGCCACTGTATTCTCATTTCCCTCAATGTACTTAATCTCAAAGTCATACTCGGAAAGAAGATTCATCCATCCTCTTTGCCTATTATTCAATAATGGTTGAGTGAAGAGGTACTTCAAACTTTCATGATCCGCCGTTCGAAGTTCGAACCAAGTAGAAAGTGTCTCCAATGTTTCAATGCATGAACAACGGCAGCCAAATTCAAGATCATGTGTGGGATAGTTCTCTTCATGCTTTCTTAATTTTCGAGACTCATATTCCACTACACGACCATCTTGAGAAAGTACACATCCAAGTTGGGTACCACTAGCATCACATGTAACTACAAAAGGTTTACCCATCTCGAGTATCTTGAGAATACAATTTTCAGCCACTTTGTCTTTTATAGTATCAAAAGCTTGTTGACACTTCTCTATCCATATAAACTGCTTGTCAAGTTTTGTCAAATCAGTAAGTGGAGAGGCTATATTTTAGAAATCTTTGATATGTTTTCTCTCATATTGTGCTAAGCCAATAAAGCCTCGTACCTCCCTTACATTTTTCGGTCGAGGCCACTCCGAAATAAGCCTGCTTTGTCAGGATCAATATGAATACCATCTTTTGAAATCACACGACCCAAATACACAAGCTTGTCTTTAGCGAAGAAACATTTGCTCTTTTTCCCATAAAGTTTATGCTCCCATAACTTTTCAAGTGTTTTCCTTAGATGTTGTTCATGTTGTTCCCCATTCTTGGAATATACAAAAATGTCATCCAAAAAAACCAGAATGAAGTCATCTAAATACTCACAGAATATATCATTCATTAGATACATGAAGGTAGCGGGTGCATTGGTCAAGCCAAAAGCAAGCACAGTAAGTTCATAATGGCCATAGCGAGTTCTAAAAGTAGTTTTAGGAATGTCCTCCTCCTTAATACGAATCTGATGGTAACCAGATCGCAAATCAATTTTAGAGAACACTGTGGCACCATTCAATTGAGTCAACAATTCATCAATGTGAGGTAGAGGGTACTTATTCTTTATAGTATGCCGATTCAATCCCCTATAGTCAATGCAAAGCCTATAAGTTCCATCCTTTTTCTTTTGAAATAAGCTGGAGCACCCCAAGGAGAAACGCTAGGCTTTATAAACCCTTTCTTTAACAAGTCATCCAATTGAAGCTTTAACTCCTTTAGTTCATCCACATTAAATCTATAGGGAGCCCGACAATAAGGACTTGTGCCTGGTTCTAACTCTATAGCATGATCAAGATGTCTAAGCGGTGGCATCCCAGGTAAATCATCAGGAAACACATCGGAAATTTCTTCAAGGAGTTTTGTAACATAGTGTGGTACTGTCTCATCTTCACTTCCCTCCTTTAACTTATCAGTAAAGATGAGGAATGTGTCACAGCCCTGTCTCACTCCTCGCAGCAATTTCATGGCCGATATGAGAGAAGCTTTACTATCTCTTTCTTCTCCTTGAATAATTTTATCTTTGCCATCTTCATTAAGAAAACTAACGGTCCTTTCTCCACAATCAATAACTGCTTTGTTTACATTTAACCAATCCATTCCAATAATAGCATCACACTTCCCCATCTCAATAACATAAAAATCTCCCTTACTCTTCCTCTGTGCTAAACTGAAGGAAAGATTTTCTAGAATCCCTTGAGTATAATGTAATTTTCCATTAGCAAGTTGGACTCGTCTCTTCTGACTTGATCCCTAATTTCTACGTTTAGAGTCTTGAGGAATTTTGGGGATATAAAACAATGAGTGCTACCGGAGTCAATAAGAAAACTTATGTTTTGATTCCCAATTTTCCCCATCACTTTAATCACAGATGCATGCATATGAGTTGTGGAAGATACCATACATCTCATAGGTTCCAAGCACTTACCTTTGTCCCCCGCTTTGTCGAAGGTTGGATTCGTCTGATTCGTCTTTGCTCCCATCATTGGTCCTTTCATAAAATTAAATTTTGCTTTATTCGGGCACTCAAATGTTCGATGACCTTGCTCACCACATCGGAAACATAATCCCAATCTTCTTGCCCGTTCAATAAACTCTAGATCACTTTTCCAAGGTGCGTTTTCTTAGGTTTTCTGATTTGAAACTCCTTTATTTCTTTGATTTTGATTTTGATTCTGATTCTGATTTTGGTTAGTAAAGTTTGGCCTTCCCACTTGGTTGTACCCAGGTTGGCTACTCCTCTCTTGAAATCTAGGCATATTTGAATAATTAGGTTTTTGTTGAGGCATACCTGAAGCTTGTGACCCTTGAAAACGATGACCTGTTGGAATGAACTTTGATTTTGCTATCTTTCTTAGGTTATATTCTTCCATCTTTTCAAAGTTTTCGGCCTTAGCCATAGCATCCAAGAAATCACTTGATCCTGTTCCTTTCATCATATATAAAAGATCTTCCTTAAGCCCTTCCACAAATTTGTGAGTAAGAGCTTCACCTGTGACCTCAGGTGCATACTTATGTAATCGCAGGAACTTCTCTTTATACTCATCCACAGAGAGATTATGTTTTCCCTCTTGTACTTGCTTCAAATTATAGAACTCCATCTTCTTTTCCATATAATAATGTGGATAATAATACCTCTTTTCAGCTGCAGTTCTGAATTCAGCCCATGTGATGGGTTGATCTTGACGTTGTCGGATTTTCACATGCGACTTCCACCATAGTTTTTCAACTGCACGTAACTCTAATGCCGCGATCTAGGCTTTCCAGCTTCATCAAACTCTCATAGAGCAAAGAAATCTTCAAGTTCTTCGAGCCACGCTTCCAAATCTTCCCCGGTCTTCTTCTCACCATCAAATTCAGAGAGTTTCGCTTTCTTAAAAACTTGCAAAAGAGCAGATTCGACAACATCTTCCTCACCTCTTTGTCTCCTTCGGCTCGGTACCTCGGCACCAAGCTCGATATAGACCTCTTCATCTTCTAAATTTCTGCCAGCAGCACCACCACTAGCTCCATCATCTGCTACGCCTTTTCCTTTGGACAATCTATTTAATTCCATGGTTAGGCCTTCGAATCAATGAATCTTGTTCTTCTAGTTTCTTCATAATTGCTTCGTTGTCTGCCATCGAAACCAAGCTCTAATACCACTTGTCACGCACCGTTCTTTCACAATCATAATCAAAATTGTAGCAAGATAATAATCACGATTGAACAAGAAGAGAGATTGCAATATGAATCCAACTGATGAGTCTTTACAATAATTTTAGAGAAGAATCACTCCGTGAAGGAGCTCGATACCACCCGTCCACCCCCGAGCTATCTCACTCTCACTCTCACTCTCACTCGCATGAAGATGTTCAAATCAGATGATCAAATGATCAAATCTCAATCACGCTCTCACTCTCAAAATATCTTGATCTTATCTTCTTCTTTGCGATGCCTCAATTCGCGTGCACTATTGTCACTTTCGCAGTGCCTCGATATGCATGCCTTCTCTTTGCTCGAGCAACCTCGAGATGCACGCCTTCTCTTCTCTTTCGCTTAGCCTCGATATGCATGCGTTGGATTGTGTGTTCTCCTTCTCACGATCTCCTCTTCTTTTATAGCCTTTCACGACTCCAAAAAAAGACGGCCAAAAGCCCTCAAATTCAGCCAAAAATAGCTTTTCTTGAAAAGCGTGCGTGTGCTTTTTCACCTTCTTTGAGCAAAAGCTTTTGATAGCAAATGCGTACGGAATCTCGTACGCATGAAAACGGCCCTGTTCGGAGCATCACCACGCCTGCCTCGTAGATCCAATGGACAAGCTCAATAGCTCATCTCAAAGATCGGACCCTCTTCTTTCCCTTTGCATTTGACCTTTCATGGCTAACTCTTCCATCTCGACCTCCATCTAATGCCTGCAACTCTTGACACGGAAATCTAGATGCACTTTTAGCTCAAAACCACTTTGTTAGCAACTTCTGACCTCCATACAAGCATGCAAACGAGTGAACCACAAATTTTTCACTAGGACAAAGTTTTTCTTCTCAACAAGATCGAAAACTCTCTCATACAGAGTTTCTTCAAATTATTTCTCTAAGCAACTCAAAATCAAGCCACAAAATCCAGCCGACACAATGGACAAAAACCAAAATTTTTCGACCAACACCAAACTTTCCCAAAACCTTCAAAACATCAAAACCATCCTTTTTGAACACTATCAGTGATATATATTGCAAAATATTTCATATACAAAATTGGAGCATCACAATGGAATATAGGGAGACCCAGATGCATGGAGGCCCTACTAGATGGTTTCTAGCTCCACCCTTCTCACACTTTTGCTAGTATCTTGATAGATAAGTTATATGTATGCTAATGGACATTTAGAGGAGCGTGTAGGGGTCCTCAATTTAGCATTGCTAGGTGAGAACTGTATGGAAAGGGATTGCTAGGTTCTTTAATACTTTTTCTCAATTTCCTTTCTTTATGCCTTGGGGATCTTTTCCCTTTAGAGACCTCATGTAGTTTACGAGTCCTCAATTTCTTGGGATTTCTTGATTTAGCAACACTTATCCATGAAATCCATGACTTGCTGGCATCAATTCATGAGCAAGTCTTGAATATAAGTAAGATATTAAGAGGGGACTACAAAATATTCTAGCAATGGTAGATGAATTTCTATATCAGTCGACCCATGGGCAAACAAATGTAGGAAAGTAACAAAAGAAAATTTCAACCTATTCTATGTTCTAGAAACTGTCAAAATCAATAACTCCACAGGATTATGGAGGTTTTTTGACCACCCATAGGTTGACGGAATTTTGGACAAAAAATCAATAATCTTTTGTTGTAGAAAAGTCCCATAGGTTGAGAAATCCCTTGTAGGAATGGATTTGAGGTTGTAGGTGTCATGCACAATATCCTCCTTGAGATGGGCGATAAATCTAAGGACAGGGGTGACTGTTGACTCCATGTCAGGCCAACTAGTTCATGGTCACCAAGCATCAAGCATGGATAGTGAGAGAGGCAATCAAGCACCACTTCGAAGAAATGGGTACAGATGATTCCAGATTATTGACCTATAGGTGAGTAGCAACGTGCGCACTGAGTACATGCTAAAATGAAAGGAGGTTCTTAGGTTGAAACTAAGTTGTAAAAAGGTGGGGAAGAAAACAAGAGAGCAATGTGTCAAGTTCTCTTCCTCCGACTTGAGCTGATAGGTTAGGGAGTGTTCATTTCAAGCCAAGGTGGCTTTGGTGTACAAGTGATTTTGCTTCAATGAATGATAAATGGTCTCTCTCCTTGGTTTTCACTTGTTGCGTACTTCACTAAGTGTAAGTGTGGTTAGAAACTCAATATTCTCCTAGCATCACATTGTTATTTTCTGTTAGTTGTCCCCAACCTTGGAGAGTTAATTATTGGTGATTGTTCTGCACTCAAGTGCCACTACCTTAGGATTGCAAGAGCGAGCATCATCATGAATCACAACACTAGGTTGAGAACTAAACCTAGTGTGCTGAGTTAGTAGGGGAAGTGAGCACAAGCATCAATATTTTGGTGATCCTATTGGGGAAGGTCAATTGAATTGCTAGTTGACAAGCTATCATTGTAAGAAATTTAAAGAACCAACTTAAAAAGCTTAGTGTAAGTGGGGAAAAGGAGAGAGTTCATGATTACCATGACAAAGAAAAATAGTTGGTGGGAATCATGGGTTAATATAGGAAATTTATTCAAGTAATTCCAAGAGAGTAGCATCAACTAATAGAGTCATTGAAGACTAGGGTGTCAAACACAGGAAGTACTCGGACTTTTTCTCAATTACTTCTTGAATTAAGCAATGGCTAACACATGCTCGGAGAGAACAAGAAGATACATGGATAGACTTGAAGAATATCTGAACTAGAGGTAGCGGCTACATCAAACTATGTGAGGTGGAGTAGTCTCGGAACCAAAGCTCAATGCCCAAATGAGGCTGATAGGAGGAACTTTCCAAATGAGCAATGAGCATGAGAAGAGAGACTCGGCTATGCTACCCCAGGGGTGGAAGTTGACTACTATGTGGAGCTAGAAGATCAGAATAATGGCGGGTGGCTGAGGCATCCTAGATGATTGGCGGGTGAAGTCCCATCATGGAAAATGGAATCCAAGTGCTCATCTAGAGAGAGTTTGGATTTCAAACAAATGGCCATGATCTCCTCGATCTAACAACAAAATGAACATAAAGAACAACTCAAAGAGAGACGATAATGTCTTCAATGTTACTCAATTAGTGTACCTAAAAGAGTACGTCCAGAAAGGTATGAAGAAGCTATGGTAGGTGGACAAAGAATCCATCATCATGAAGTCAAGCATGTTGGTGATGGAGAGAGATGACACCATAGATCCGAGGTTGATGAAGAGAAACTAAGGAAGTTTTCTTAAGTTCCTTTCACAAGATACAAAGAACCTACTTAGCCGATAGGTACATCCGATTGTACCCTTGAGGCATGAGGACAATAGGAACCAAGTTAGGGGTTTATAGCGACCTCACAATCAGGAAGGTGATGGGTGGGGAGTGAGCGAGTTAGCTCTTTCAAGTGGTAGACCCAGATACTTGAGGTTTTGGGGCAAAAAAGTTCTAGTCCATCTCCAAAATAAAGGTAAAGCTCCAAAATTTCAAAGGCATAGTTGACAAAGACCCTTAGAGTCACTTGCAGAGTTTCTGTGTGTCTGCTGCCATATCAATGGCACAATGACAGATGAAGAGTATAGGGACTATTTTCCCTGTACCTTAATCAAGAACGCTCAAAGTTGGTTAAATCAATTTCCAATTCAGTATTTCCCCGATCGGTATGCCATGTCAGAAGCCTTCTTCCACATATTTCGATAAGAAATTAATGAAGAAGACATGAGAACAAAGTTGAGTGAACTAAAGCTGATAAAGGTGAGTTCATTCAAGACTTTGTGCTTAGGATGAGAGCTCTTATTAATTAGCTAAGTAAATTTTTGGATGAAAATTCTATGTGATCATAGTCGATCATAGGTTGTACCTAGTTGATTTGCATAAGCTAAAGATAATAAATCTGAACAGAACCTATAAGGACCTGCTAAACCAAGCTATTGCTTTGGAAAAAAGCAAGGGTTTCAAAAACAAAGTGAAGAAGAAGGATGCTAAGAGTGAGAATGAGGAGACTCCAATCAAGAAGGATAACCTAAAAACCGTGCTGAAGAAGGACTTAAACAATTGGGCATCCAGTGTAAAACAAGTAACAATGAGTAGTGGTTTGTAACAAGTGTTCTAGACGTAGACATGTGGTCCAAGAGAAATGCAAGACTAAGTATTACAATACCTATACAAAGTATTGGCCATGATGACTTATACTGTTGGTTTATTGGCCAAAATAGACAAGTGTCAGCAAACCATGTCGTAGATGATAATCGAGCACTGAGTGGCAAACCTTTGCCTACCGAGTAGAAGGATAAAGGGAACAATGGTAAAGAGAAGAGTGATTCATCTAAAATTAAGTGCTCCTATCGTGGGGAAAATCATTTGCATTTTGATTGTCCAATCAAGGCGGTACACGTAAAATTTTTAAAGAATAATATGGAAAGGAAAGAGGTAGATCCAGAATGGTGAGCAGTTGTAGCTGTATTGCCAGAGACAAATGATCCTCAAGTAATTACAAGGTGGTCAAAAGGGATAGTGACAACAGTCAAGGACAATGACACTTTGGGTAAGGACATCAATCGAAAGGCATAGAAGAAGTGGTAGCAAAGATTGCAAGGGAGTTGAAAGGAAAGGCATCAATAGTTGAAATGCCTAAGCAGTTCCAACACTATTACCAAACAAGAAGAATCCTTAAGATTCGGCTCCAAATAAGTAGAAATTGTTATGCCACAACAAACTAGTGCAGAGCTAGCCCAAGCATGGGAAGTGTTCAAGAATGTGCAAGTCAGCTTGGCTTTTGCCAAGCTTATGCAAATAACTCCATACTTTCATGAATTATTTGCTCAATAGATTAAGTAATCCACTGAGCAACCCAAGGAAGTGCAAACATTAGCCACCATGATTGTGATTGATACTCAATAATGATATCTCTTCTAGTCATCACTATCAAGATTAAAAAGCAGAATATACCAGGTCTAATAGTGGATGGAGTATCAGCGGTGAACATCATTTTTGAAGAAATTGCCCAAAGACTGAAGTTCAAGTCATGTAGACCATTACCATTCTGACAGTGTATGGCAGATCACCTACCAATTGTTCCTAAGGGTATGCTACAAGATGTGGTCATCTAGATAGGTGGCATTTATTATAAATTGATTTTTATTGTGATCTCTATGGAGCAGCATGCCTACCCAATTTTATTGGGGAGATCTTGGCTAAAAAGTGCAAAAAACACTCCATGATTGGGGTACAGAGGAGATGAATATTAACATAGAAGGTGAAGATTTGTGTATACCAACCAATGCTTGGAAGGTTTGTAGTTGTTGTCATCCCAAGAATGTAGATGTTAGAGATCCATTTCCACAACATGTTGAATCTTGCTTAATGGAGTTCTATATCCTGCCTATGGGTGAGATAGACATTTTTCAAGTAGCTTCTCACATTAAGAAGAAATTGCATGATGTATAGATTGCTTTCAAGAAATTGTACATAGGACATTAAGGGGGAAAGAGATATTGTTGGAGTACCAGTAACAATCACGCATCTCAGAAGTGAACAATTAGTTCTAGAACCTACACAAGAGTTGAATTTGGGAACACAAGAGAAGGTAGTTATGGTAGTGGCGAGTGCCAACCTATCTACCAAGCATCTTGGACTTACAAGGGATGTAATTGTCAGGTATAAGGATGTATTTGCATGGAGTTATAGATATTTGAGAGGAGTTCCTCCTGAACTATGTCAACATAAGATACCTTTAGTCCCAGATGCTAAACCAATCCATCAGCAAAGTTGTAGGATGAATCCCGATCATGCCAATCAAGTCAAGGCTGAGTTGGACCAACTTTTACCAGCTAGATTTATACATGCCATAGATTGAAGTGATTCTCTTTTTCCTATTGTAGTTGTGCTTAAGAAAAATTACAAACTCTGAGTTGTGCCTAAGAAAAATTGCAAACTCCGAGTCTGTCTGGAATATCAAAAATTAAATGCTTAGATAGTTCCAGATCCATTTCCCATACCTTTTACTAATGGAATTTTAGATTAGGTTGCATCCCATGAGATGTATTCAATTTATGGATGGCTATAGTGGTTATAATCAAACTACCATGTCTCCTGAGGATTAATCAAAGACTACTTTTATTACAGAGTAAGGTGCTTATGCTACCAAAGTAATGCTGTTTGGATTGAGGAATGCCCCAAACACTTTTCAAAAGTTTATGGTGGATACCTTCAGATATTACCTCATTGAATTCATTGCAATCTACTCATATGATTTTTTCATCTATTCCTCGGATATTGATCACCTGAAATATCTTGAGAAGGTTTTTTGGAGATGCAGAGCAACATGTATCTCTTTGAACCCTACTACGAGTGTGTCTTATGTCTGAGTTGGTATTCTACTCAGTCATGTTATTTCTAAGGATCACTAGGCCCTAAGAAGGCCTTTTAATGTTGTGGTTTGGATATCATTTGGCCAAGGGCCCTTTAAACCTACAAAGTTCACTCAGAACTAGTACATACTCATTGCAATTGACTATGCTACAAAATGGGTAGAAGCTAAGGCACTCCAAGATAATTTGGCTTGAAGCACAACTAAATATGGCTATGCAAATATTATATGGCGATATAGATGTCCTCTTCAGCTTGTCAGTGACTGATGTGTACATTTTCTCAACAATGTGATGCAAGCATTGAAAATAGAATTCAAAATTATGCACACAGTTTTCACTACTTATTATCGCCATGGTAATGGTGAAGCCAAGTCAACTAACAAAACATCGAAGCTCATCCTCACAAAGACAATACAATTTACTAAACATCAAGTTATACTCTATTTGGTGGGATTACATAATGTCTTACAAGGCTTAACTACCAACCTCACACTTTTTCGTATGGCTTTTGGCTACGATGTGGTTGTTCCCTTAGAATTTGTGGTTTTGAGTCTTTGAGTCGCTATCGAGAATCGTTTGAGTACCCAGAAGCAATCAAGGGATAAGTTGATCAGCTAAGCCACCTAGATGAGATACTTCTCCGACATGTTTGGTCACACATGGTGATACAACATAGAAGGAAAGATTCGCATGATCAACATCAGTATGCCTAAACATTTGAAGAAGGGTATGCTTGTATTACTCTATACTGCTAAGTTGGGTCCTGTCAAAACCAATTTAAAGTGGTACAATGCAATGCAAGATCCGGAACGTAACGTGTTTTTCAAACTTTACAATGGAAATAAAGTTAGGCCATACTGAATAGCGAGTTCTTCATACACATGGAATTTGGAAGTAAATCACTCAATTGATAATGCCTTGGTGAATTTTTTGCAAGGCATCATGCCAACTAGCTGTTTAATTATGGTGGACCAAGTGCATCGTGCGCTGCCACATGGCATGATTAATGTTAAGGGCCTATTAATGTTGAGACATCATGATAAAGCAAGGGAGATCCATGCAACTATTGATTTGACAAGCACTACAATCACAGATTCTAAATGATTACAATGGATTATATGCTCAATTGATCAAAACCAATTGCAAATTCTGTATATGCAATCGTTATCATCTTCACCATCTCTAATAGCTACCTCTAGGATTTCAGCGCTCTTGTTCTTTCACCTCCATGCATCCCGGTGAGCTTCTTGTGCTCGTCAAGCCAATCTATCACTCACCTACAGCTTCCCTCACAAACTTCTCTCTCTGTGTCTAGCATTGTCACCTTTGTCATGATGGTGGATCGTCATACCTATCAGAAGCGAAAGCGCAGCTCTCGTGTTTCATCTCTACACCCCATTGAATAGTTTTTCAATGATGTTCTTATTAGTATTCTTATAGAGAATCAAGTTTTCTCAACTACCATGGGAGGACATTTATGATGAAGAGATAGCTTAGGAGATCCTAGATTCATATGACGCGAATGAAAAATAGCCTTGTCATTAATAACACACATGTCAGGATTACATCAAAGCTTCTTCAAAGGGCATTCCGGATGAAGCAGTGGTACGACCCCAAGAAGATGGTGGATGCCAAACTCTCTGACAAGCTCTTGAGGCAAGAAGTTACTCATCTTCACAGGGATATCTCATTAATAGATTGAAGGATGAAGGGATTAACACAACCTGTCGGTTTATGTCTAGGTTCATCGTCCTCAAGAGAAGCATGGGGTATGTGCCTCACCAATATGTAGCCCGACTCGATATGGAAGTGGAAAACTAGCTCCATATTGACTGGTTCACAATTTTTCAAAAGGCCTGTATGCTCTAACATAGATTAATTTCTGGGAGAGTGCCATGGCTAGGTACACTACCAGCAGGAGGGGTAGAGAATTCCGGAGCAAGTGGACTAGATGAACAGGAAAAGGCTGAGTAGGGGAAAGGTCAATAGGAGCAAGATGAGTAGCAAGATAAAGGAGAGGAACATGAACAGGGACAGAAAGAAGGCAAGCAAGATAAAGGGGAAGACGAATAGTAGGATAAGGTGAGAAACAACACGAATGTGAGGAAAGTGTGAGGAGCAAGACGACAAGGATCGACAATGACAAGGAACAGCGGCAAGGAGTAACTAGATAAGCAGATGGGTGGACAACTAGGAGGCAAGAAGCCGGAGGGGAACAGTGACAAGGGCACCTCAGATCAAGGTAATGAGGCGGGCGGAAACAAGGAGGGCACCCCGAAGGAACAGGAGCAGTTGGAGAGGAACAACCAACAGGGCACCTCAAATGGAGAGGACAATAATGATGGGGATATAATGGAATAGGAGCCAACAAAGGAGGCCAAGGCCATGCATGAAACTGAGCAACAACGAACTCAATTAGCACTCAATCCTCTTACCTTACCCACACTTCTTGCTCCCCTCTAGAGACTTGGTCCAGTAGAGCCATGTCCTGTCGACCCCCTATAACTGACTAAAAAAGAGTATCAGAACTGCCAGTCCTCATAGAAAGTCAGTGGTAGGTGTTGAGAGAGAATATGGCTTACATGCCATAGTCTTGGACTATTTGACCAACCACTAGATTCCTCCCCAAGTGCGTGCTAGAGTAGGAGAATGCACGCTTGAGGGAGAAGGTTGTGGAGGGGGAGACACTACGAGAAGAGAGTGCACAGCTCAAGCATAGACAAAGAGGTACCAACAACTCCAACAACTCATGTGCCTCCTCCAAGTTCCCAATGAACACACCAGCAAAATCCCCCGCAAACAATTGCTAGATCATGATGGACCTGGTTGTCCGTGTTGTATGTGAGCCTGATTTTTTTTCAGACTTCAACTACTTTTTGGAGGAGTGCACTAAGTGGCAGCACAACATATTCCAAGCTGAGTGCAGGTTGATTATCGCATGAGTTTGGCAGCTACCTAAGCCTACCATGGTTGAGTTACCCGTCTACTACGTCAAGCTTTTATGGGAGCTTGAAAAACTAATCAGTAGACATGTAACAAAAGCGTGTTCCATGCACAATCTCAAGGGGGTCACTATGTATAAACCCTCTATATCACGTGCATTCAAGGCATATTTCTAAAATCCCTTATCTCTAAATTTTTCATTAATAAAATGTACCCTTTTTCTATACAAATCTATAAATTTTTTTGAAAATTGTTTTAAATACTCCCTTATGTAAATTAACTTTTGTTGAATTTAGATATTAAAAACATCCTTCTGTTGAACTCACGTGATAGGGTTACATATAATGAGTGACCCCCCCGAGTGCACAATAACATATGCAAATTGTGTAAGGAAGTGAGTATTAAGTGGTAGGAACATGTCAGCTAGGTGTAGTTGTACGACACCAATTTTGCAAAAGATGACGACGATTTCCCATCTAAGGATCCAATTGCTGAAGCTTGGTCCCTGGATTGGCTTGAAAAACCCAAGCAACCAATGGTAAACATCTCCAATGTCTATCCTTGGCCACCAACGGGGCACCATTTTGAGCTAGTGCATTCCCTTCCTCCACCACCTACAGATCAAGATGAGCCTTCTCAACCACCTGTCTGCCCGACCATCCAATCAATGAAGGCATCACTGGCCTTGCGGATTCAATCCATGAGCATCTGCCTTTCAGCAATGACTAGACCCTGCCAATCCATGAGGACACAAGAAAGGATAGCTGAGGCTAGATGTTGATTGGTCAGGCCAACTAGTACACGATCACTGAGCATCAAGCACGGATAGCAGGAGTGGCAATCAAGCACCTCTTTGCAACAATGGATGCATATGATTTCGAAGTATCGATTTATAGGTGAGTAGTAGCGTGTGCACCGAGTGCGAGTGCATGCTAAAATGGAAGGAGGTTCTTAGGTAGAAACTAAGTTGTAATAGGCAGGGAAGAAGAAAGAAGAGTAGAGTACTAGTGCCGAATTCTCTTCCTATGACTTGAGTTGACAAGTTAGGGAGTGTTCATTGCAAGCCAAGGTGGCCTAGGTGTACAAGTGATTTTGATTCAATGAATGAGAAATGGTCTCTCTTTTTTGTATTTAATTGTTGCATACTTCAATAGTCTTAAGTGTGAATAATAACTTGGTATTGTCCCATCACCACATGGTTATTCTTCTTTAGCTATCCCAAACCTCCAAGTGTTAACTGTTGGCACCTATTTTGCACCCAAGAACAACTACCTTAGCATTGAAAGAGAGAGCATCTTTATGAAGCATATCACAAGATTGAGAACTAAACCAAGAGTCTTGAGTTAGTGTGGAGTGAACACAAGCGTTAACAATGACCTATTATAGTAGCACTCTTGCATGCAAAAGGTGATGCAATCTTCCCATTTGTAAAGGCCAGAATCAAGAAGCAGATATCACAAAGCCGGAGGAGGATGCAGGAGTCAAGTAATTAAGCCATAGGCAGGATCATGTGGCTTCGATGCCATGTTAGAAGAAAAGAAAAGAGGAAGGCAGAGGGACACTTGACATAGGTTACTCTCAAACTAGTGACTATTATTGATAGGGCATAGGTATATATAGTTGAGATCCAGGTTGAATTAGGGTGAGCTGTATATAGCTCTAACAAAAACATAATCAAAAACCATTTCCTTCATCCAACCTCATTCTTTGTATGTTCTAGACCTTGTACACTCTAATTTCTCTCTGTTTACTTTCTATGACATGAACCAAAAGTTTTTGGCAAATATCAATAATGGCACAAACTCCTTCAACAACAAACTGGTCGCATGATCAATGTAATTAGAAGTGATAATAGTGGAAGCAGAATCTCACCAATCTTTGAAGACTATTGTACCCCTCAAGGTGTTCTTCATCAATACACTATTAAATATAGTCATCTCATAGAGCATAAGATCGTACTATCATGGTTGCCATGTGATGCATTCTTGTTGGGCTAGGCTTTAAACAATATTTTGGATAGACAAGTTTTTTACCACAATCTATGTCAACAATTACTAATTCACAATGCTCACATGGGCAACATTTCAATTATGATATATATAGGTGCGACTCCTTCTGTCTCACTTGGAAGTATTTCATGCACCCAACAAATATGGAATAAAGTTGATCTTCCTAGATACAAAGGTATCTTTATTGGATGTCTTGAGAACATCAACGGGTATAAACTTTATGGTCCCATTTCAAATAAGGTGATTGATCTCAATCATGATTCAAATTTTGATGAACAAACCATTGGTAATGAATGGACTTCTGAGGTATCTAATGACTCACAAACTATGTTCATGACTTTCCCATTTATTTTGGATAACTCTCACCCATAGGATAATGTTAAACCCTCTATAAATGATTTAGATCGACAACCTATTTCCTCTCCTTAAAAGGAGCAATTGGAAGATCCAATCCAAGTAGAATATATGAATTTCTCCTTTGTAAAGGTACTTGGATTCTAACCAACTCCTTCATCAATGGGTTCTTATTAAGAGCAAATGGGTATACAATTTAACGTGATCTCTCTTTAATGTGATCCACAAGTTTCAATTTCTCTTTTCTTTATGGATGTCTTATTTCTTGCATGAGTAAGAACCAACATGGTGTTGTACCAAGCATCAAAGATGAATTTTAGTGGCTTCATTCAAAGGCACTTGAGCTAATTTGGCTACAAGATGTGCTTTTGAATATTTGGTTATTCTTCAACCTCAACTACTCCCATTAGATGTAATAATGAGAGTGCTATTATACTTGCTTAGGATCTTGTTCAACATACCAAGACAATTGCATTAAGATATTGGTTATTTTGGAACCTTAAGTACTCTGCTTAGATGTGACAATAAGACTGCTATTATACTCGCTAAGCATCATGTTCAACATAGAAGCCAAGATATATAGTGGACATTATCAATATGACTGACATGAAAAGATCCATCACGGTTGAATATTGTCCAACAAATCAAATGGCTATTGTGAAAATACTTACAAAGGGACTTGGAGGGGCTCGCGCCCTAACTTGAACTAGGTCTCACCTATATATATGTAACTAGTGATCAATATGAATCAGTCTTTGGGAGTCTATTTGGTGTGTCTGTCGCCTCTTCTTCTTCTCTCTCAACATGGTATCAGAGCTACAAAGGTCTTGCTATTGTATGCTCACTATAACAAAGAAAGACAAGAAGTATTATTTGTTGATTTCATTACATAGCATTTTCAGTATCTCATCGCTTATTTTCTCTTGTCGATTTTGACATTTGTAACTTGATGTGGTTTTTTGGAGGTCTTTTGGTGCAAATTTGAGAAATTTATCAGTGGCAAATTATAACTGAGCTCCATAGCTAACTATACAGGCTGGAAATAAGCCACCCAAGAGCTGAAAATGACCCTTTATGCTAGGATTGCCAGTCATGAGGAATTTTTTGCTGCTTCTAAGGCATTAGCAGACATTTTCATAGATCTAGCTGGAGAACACTGTGATAAATTTCAAAAGCATTAAAAAGAACTAGAAGGCAAAGTGACTAACTGTTCACATCTATCATTCGAAGTAGGTAATCGTAGTCTCTAATGGAGAACTTGCGCTTCTTTTGAGTTGAGGCTATGTATGACACTGCTTGATGAGAATCATACACAGTTGGATTTGCAAAGGCCTTCTTTGATTGCTGGTTGTGTTTGGCAGTGCAGAGTAACATAGATTTTACATGAATCCCTCCACATCAACAAACTCTATGGCCCCTAGCGTCAAGCAACACGTCACAACACAGAATGTTGCTTACAACTGGGTATCTCTCAATCAAACACCTTTTGCACTCACAAGGTGGATCATACGATCATTTCATCTTGGGCATTATTTTTCTATTGATCTCTGTCGTTCTTGTACATGTTTGAGAATTGGAAAAGTTGGCTACTTGTAGCCTGATTCATTGTAGCGCAGTGAGGTGGATTGGCCCATTGATTTGCATTCAAAGGTATTGGAGAGGCTGCAGAATCGTTGATGCGAAGTTGTTGCATATAATGATGGAGCCAAAGCTAAATATCAGCCACTAGTGTGCCTACTGTAGCATTGTGCAGGTGGAGTTGTGTGGAAGGCGACATTTGTTTGAATTCACTCGACTCCCATTTGAAGGATCATGCAAGTTGAATACTCTGGCAAGGAAGACCAGTTATGAGGATACGGGGTACGAGTAACGTGAATTTCAGATGTTCTCTGCACTGTTGGACCTATCCTACTCTACTTCTGGGCTGATATGGTGAGAATATACGGTTCAAAGGTTTGGGAATTTGGCGGCCCTGGTACTCAAGAAAATGGGTGCCTTTTGGTGGGCGCCCCTTTACCCTAGATATTGGACATCCTCCCTCATCGAGTACTCCTCTCAAATGTGATAATCAAAGTGCAATTAGTCTGGCTAAGGACTATGTTCAGCATAACAAATCCAAGCATATTGCTGTTCATTATCATTATGTCACACATGAAGTGAAGAAAGAGATGATAATGATTGAACATTGTCCCACTTCTCAGATGCTTGTGGATATTCTCACTAAAGGACTTAGTGAGACACGCTTCACAGTGCTACGATCAGCACTTGGAGTTCTTGCAGCTTCTCTCTTCCAAGATTAACACACTTATGGGTGACTTTTAACATCTGTATATAAATGCACATCTGCATTATATACTTGTAAATAATTGTACAAATGCATCAGTTTAACTCTATGATCAACTTGTATACTTGTATATAGGAGCTCGGGTTTTTCCCTTGTGCTCCCCAAGGGTTTTTTCATCCGTAGCTAGAGACCTTTGTTTGAGTAGGGGTGTTAGAGCTATATATAGCTTGCCCTAAGTTGAACTAGGTCTCACCTATATATGTGTAACTAGTGATCAATATGAATCAATCTTTGGCAGTCTATTTGGTGTGTCTATGTCCCTTCTTCTTGTCTCTCAACAAAACTTATTTAAGGACAGCTTTTGGTCTTTTAATCGAGAAATCATGGAATTTATGGACTTTCTTGTCTTGATGTCTCATGGTTGTAGTGTTTTCTTAGTAGAAGCAAGCACCTCTAGAAATCCTAATTTATTGCCAGCTAGTGCCTTGTTCAAGCTAAGTAGAATATACAAAATAGGAAGAGGAGAGGGTTCATCATCTTCTTCCTCGAGCTGTGTCTCATGAGTACCACTTTCTCAAGCTTTTGCATCTTGATTCATTCTTGACCCTTGCTTAGCTTCGTTTTTGTTGCTATAGACTTATCCATGTGAACTAGACTGATCCATTTCCTATAGACTTATTCAGACTCTAGTTTTTGGTTCCCCTACTCCCTCTATAGGCTCGTTCTCTAATTTGATGGTTTTTCTACCTCAGACTCCTTAGGTGCAACTCGCCAAGCTTCATTGCACTCTCCTTAGTGGGTTATTGGTTGGGTTTACCAAGTTTGCACGGCTATTTTTCTATGGTTGGGTGTTTCCTGCTCAATGAGAAGGTTTGGATGCCTTGTGAGTTTCTTGCACAAGAGAACGTTTTTATGATGTTGAAGTCCTTAGAAATTGTAGCTCTCTTTCCTTTCTTTTGAGGAGAATCACTTTAGAGTATCAAGTTAGCTGTAAGTAGTTGGCAATGGGCAATTTGTTCGACTCGCCCCACTTCTCTGCCTTCTTGGCATGTATCATCGACTTTTACATATGGGCACATCCAAGTCTATGAATACGGAGAGTTCTTACTCACACATTTGTCACCTACATGGCCTTCTTGTCTCCTTGGTTTTGTATGTGTTCGTTTGCTTTGATTGCCTCCTCGCAATAGATATGGGACCACACTTATGATCATCTCACTGAACCGCTGATCATCCAAACCCCTATTGACAGCCTTCTCAGTTTCATACACGCCAGCAACTTTTCTTTCTTGCCCACCGTACTCTATCCTCGCAATGGATATGGGACCACATGACTTATGATCTCACTGAACAGCTAATCATCCAAACCCCTATTGACAGCCTTCTCAGTTTCATACACTCCAGCTACGTTTCTGTCTTGCCGACCGTACTCTATCTTTATCACTATGGCTCTTGACCCAATTGCTCTGCTGAATTCCCGAGTTCTTGAACGACTCGAAGGACCTATGAACTACGAATTATGGAAATGGAAAATCCGTATGGTCTTGGAGGAGAAAAATCTCAGGAAAATTGTCATAGGAGAGAAGCAAGACCCTGAACTTTAACTCCAAGAAATTGCCAACGCTCCCATCCCATCAACTCCCATAGAGGAAGATGAAGGCAGTACGGCTACCCCTATAGCCCCCACCCTAGCCCAAGTCATACAGCTCCTGCTCCAGTCCCAGTCAATACAATGACCCCAGCAGTGGCTCACGTTGCTTCAACTATCACTATTCCCACACCACTTTGGGTACCGGAGAAACAAGCCAAGCTGATCATATGCTTGACCTTGGGTGACACAACGGCAAGCCAAGTTCAAGTTTGCATAAGTGCACATGATGCCTGGGAGACTCTCCATGAAACATACGAAGAACGGAACGTTACTCTACAAGAAACGTTGAGTGCAATCAAGCTAAGAGAAGGCAAACCAGTAGCCCTGCACCTCAAAAATATGAAAGGCCTGGCTCGGCAGCTCGAGGCCGCAGGCCCCCCCAAGCTGGCCAGCCAGCTCGCGTTTACAATCTTGGGCATTGCCAAAATCATATGAACCCCTCATCATGACCATTGAAGGACGTGGAGAGCTGCTACCAGTCGCAAGCGGGAGCAATCGGCTTCTATGAGAAGAAGCATGATGTAAAAGCTCCGGCACCACCGAGGAGCATGCTCTCATAGGAGGACCCAGCCTCCCCAACAAAAGAACACCATGCGTTCCCCCCCAAACGAGAAACGACAGGGGGAGCTTCAACGGATTTCCCACAAAACATTAAATGCAACAATCGTGATCTCAATACCAGGTCAGAATGCATTTGCTATTAATGTAATGCTAATTGGCACTATGCCAAGGATTGTGCCAAGCGTACAGAAGACATCAAAATGCGTAAACGGATCCGAGTGCATCTAACTCAGATGCATATTGACCACGACCCACCTCAAGCTTTTGTCGTTCTTCTCCGGCTAGACGAGAGCTTTGACTCTCACGACTCCAAGGTGGAGTTTGCATGTGCATCCAAGGGGGTGCAAGAAGACCATTTTGGCACCGATCGGCACTGGTAACTTGACTCGGGTGCCAATTGTGACAGGTGTTTCTATTGTAATGCGTTTTCCACGTACACCCGCCACCTTTCGAGGGGAAGGAACGTGATTATTGGTGAAAACGACTCCATTCCAGCCATCGACACAATGGATTGATGACCACAGGGGCAAAAGTGGGAATTCAAGACGTCCTTCATGTGCGACGCCTTGCTAAGAACCTCATGTCTGTTGGTGCACTTGACAACAGAGGCATGGACGTTCATTTCAGGGAGGGAGATGCTTCCTCTATCATGCCAAGCAACTTCTCGCAATTGGAATCTACCATAGCGGCTTCTACAAACTCAATGCCACTATAGTCTTCCCCCTTCAACACTCCAAATCCCCTTCCATTGCACTTGCTGCTGTCGCTAAAGCACGTCACGATCCTCTCTGGTATCGTCATTATGGCCACATCAGCACTGTCAAATTGGAACACATGGCTTCTCACTCTTTGGCGGAAGGCTTCGAGTACCGCAAGGGCACTGACAACACACTCTGTATTGGCTGTGTATACAAAAAAATCCATAAAGAACCGTTTCAACGACATCAAGGAAATCACACTAGTCAATCACTTGATCTGCTCCACAACGACGTGTGCAAACCTATCCAACCCACGAGCTTGGTGGCTCATCTAACCCACGGGCTTGGTGGCTCGAGGTACAAACTGAGATTCGTCGATGATTACAGGCGATTCATCTTTCTTCCTCGAGCACAAAGAACTATTCTTTGATGAAGTTAAAGCTTTAAAAGCCTTGCTAGAGACTCAAACAGATCGTTAAGTGGCTTCGTATTGACAATGGCGGAGAGTGCACAAGCACACCATTCCTTGAATTTTGTCAACTTGCAGGAATCCACAGAGAATTCACAATTGTATGCACACCAGAACAAAATACCATCTCTAAAGAGAGAAATTGAGTCATCCTTGAAATGACTTGCTGTATGATCCACCACAAATGCCTCCCCAAGCATCCCTGAAATTTGAAGGCCTGCCCTAACTTTCATATTGAAGGACAAAATCTAAGAGCGGCCTTCAAAAGTAAGGAAATAGGGGTAAATAGATCTATTTATATCCAAAAGTTTGAAACCTTGTTCGATTGTTGGCCTTCATTTGCAACATGAATTTTTTCATTGGCCTTCCCTAGAATGTCTAAAGGGCTTTGAAGCCCCTTGAAGGCTTCAAATTTCAAGCCTCCCAAGTTCCTATGGTCTCTCTCTTGAATAGTTGCCCGACCACCTCCATCGGACTCGCAACTCCGTAGGAAATTTGGAATGGCAAACGTCCAAATGTGCAACATTTGCGTGTTTTTGGATGCTGCATTTTCATGCATATACCGACAGAAGAACGTCACAAATTAGATCCACATGGAGAACCAAGACTATTTGTCGGCTACGCAAATTGCAGGAACTACAAAATCTACGACAGGCCGTCGCACAAATTGCAATTCTCACGAAATGTTCTCTGCACCCTCTCTGCACAAAATCCACGACCGCACCCTCTCTGCACCTCACTACCACTTGTCACTTCATCCTACACCCACCTGGAACCAACCATCATCTTCATGTCTCTGCCATCTGCCACCCCCTACGCCGATAGAATCTCCACCGCTCACCTTGCCATGTCATTCCCCCTTGTCCAATCATTCCCAATGAGCTCGGTCTCAACGTGCTCACTCAGCGACTTGGCAAAATACCACTCTCCCCCCATACACATGATCCCTCTACGTTCATCACCCCCTCCACATGGAAATGCCTCCAAGTGGCGAATGTAGCTCGTCCACCATTCCCCTCCACGTGGAAATTTAACTCTCACCACACCATGTACCCATATTACTGACTCCAGCTCCTTCTCCTGTTCTCTGTCGTTTGAAGACCGGCACCCGCGTCTGCGCTTCAATGATCATGCCTTCCTCTCCAACAATCCACTGCCCTTGGAGCCATGGTCCCTTCGGGAAGCCCAAGCCTCTGCTAACTGGCCCGACTGGCAGCAAGCTATGGCCGATCAAATTCAATCCATCCATGACAATGGTACATGGGACGTAGTCCCTCTTCCTCTGGGTCGTCGGACCATTAGAAGCAAATTGATTTTCAAGTTGAAAGTCCATGCCGATGAAAGACTTTCTCGGTTCAAAGAACGATCGGTTGCTTGTGGCTTCACTCAACATGAAAGAATAGGCTACGAAGACACATTTGCACCTGTCGTTCAAATTGCCTCAATCCGACTTCTTCTAGCCTGGGGGACGATCCATCACATGCATGTTCACCAGCTTGATGTTCAAATTGCCTTCCTACCTGGCTACTTAGTTGAGGAGATCTACCTCGCACACCACCCGGTTTCCCACAGGCCCCCGGCATGACAATCTATGAAAAGCCGTATATGGCTTAAAACAAGCTTCACGCTCGTGGTACCTCAAAATTGACGACTATTTCCTACAAAACGGCTTCCGTCGCTGCTATAGTGATCCCAACTTATATGTCTGCACTTCCTCTTCGTTTTTTCTGGTCGTCGCTCTCTATGTCGATGATCCCATCATCGCATGTAATTATCTAAGCCGTCTGGACCTGTTCAAACAGAACATGAAGTCTGTGTTCTCCATGACCGACTCTGGAGAGCTCCACTACTGCCTGGACATACAAATCCACCGCGACCGTCAATTCGGGAAAGCCTGGCTTTATCAACATCGGTATGTTTAGAGCATGCTCATCAAATGCCACATGACAGAGTGCTCCATCCTTCTAACCCCTGATGATCCGAATGTAAAACTCACAAAGCAAATGAGTCCCACTACCGATGACGAACGCAACCAAATGGCATCCATTCTATATCCCAATCTAGTAGGATCCCTCATGTATGCCATGGTGCCCGGATTGTTCGTAATGGTGATATGCAGGATTCAAGTGATCGCAGTATATTGGTATTTGAATTACAGAACTTTGAAGTTTGGCCTTCTTTTGATAACGCAAAGGCATGCTGCATCCACGGATTATGTTTCCTATTTGAAATGGCATGTGTGAGCATCCACTTTTGCTGTTCGATATGGAATGTCAGAGATGTCCCTTTGCTGTGAAGTGCTGATTTTTTAAGTCTACGAATTTTACAAAATCGCCAGCTAGCATACAGTCGGAAAGGATAACGGGAGATTCTGTTGCTGGAGTAGCATGCAAACTTGACGACCTATCATCCTCTCTTGAAATAAGAAAATGGTTTAACCATTTAGGTGGCAGATGCTAGCAGCATGGCGAATGCAAATTCCAGCCTGCTATCTAAGCTTGAGGAAGGTCAACCCCCTCAAGCTGCAGGCTCTGGCAATTCATTCCGTGTGGGCGAAAGTACAGCGCAAAACCTTAACGAGCCTAACGAAGCGGGCTTGCAGCTCTGGTACGTATGCCTTTGTTTGGAGGCACATCCATCTTCAAATGACAAATCAGAAGAAGGTATATGTTTTGAGATTTTTTTAATGTATGGGCAGGAATGACTCAAGCGACCAAAGCAATCAGAACTCCGCGCCAAAGAGATCGATTATAAGCGAGGACCTTAATAAGTCACCACAATGGATGGAATGACCAATTGTCAAAGTCAGTAATCTTGTTGACTATCATGCTGTAGAGGCCTGGTGTGTACTCTCAGAAGCGTAATCTACCACAGAAGTGTCTTCTACATATGCCGTCTCGGCCAGGTTATATGCTTTCGTATTTTTGTCTTATATATGTAAGGGAAGCTAAGTGAATATTTACACATCTATTTCTGTTATATGCTAAAAACTAACTGAGTGGCTGCCGTTAGGACAATCCGGCTGAGTATGTGAGTATGTTCCCCTACTCAACTTTAATTAAGTTCCCTCTCTCGGAAAAAAAAAAAAAAACCTAACTTTGAACAGGCCCAAACAATTAAATCAAATTAAGGTATGTGAAAGGGAAAATGAGTAGATTAAATTAAATTCCCCCTGCCCCCGCCCCCCCCCCCCCCCCCCAACCTCCCCTTCTTCTCTTTTCTTCCCTTCCCCTCATAGATTGTCCTCTCTTTGAATCTCTACCCTCCCCCTCGTAGACCCTGCTCTCTCATTCCCGACCTTTCTTTCCTTCTGCTCTTTGGTCTCTCTGGAGGTGGGCCCCTTCCCCGCTCTATGGCCTCTCCGTTCCTCTGTGCCCCCCTTCCTCTCTCTCCTTCTTCCTCTCCAGCCTCTACCTTGCTTGCGGTGCCCCCTCCTGCTCTTGGCAGAGATGCTCTGCCCTCATCTCTGGTTGTTTCCTCTGCCTCATCTAACACAGTATTAGATAAAGTGGGACAAAAGTTACATTTTGGGAATTTCGAAATTGGGTAGATTTCATTAAAATTGGGAAAGGCTTCATTAAATTTGGGAAAATTTCCATTGATTGTGGGAATTTTACCAATATTGAATAAGCTAATATTTGGAATTCCAATGATTATGAAAAACTTCATTGGTTGTGAAACAGTTCATTGCGTATAAAAACCGGAATAAAGCATTTGTGGCAGAGTTTGAAAATCATGTATTTGGTGGTGTTAATAAACACCGTCTAGGGACAACATGTATATTTTACTTGAGGTGTTAATAAACACAGTTGGTGTTGTTAACAAACACCATGCATAGTGAGTTCCACTAGAAACAAAGCAGTTGTTAGTGAAGGTCAGCTTCTGAAAATTATCATATTAATAATATGCATTTATACCCATTGACAAGATAACAACAATTGAGAAACATCACATGAGAACACACCTTACAATGGAAGTTTGGGAGATTAAGAGGGAGAAAATCGACACCATTTTCTATGCTCTGATACCAAGCAAGCTCTCTTGTGCTTTGATACATACGCTCTATGGAATCTTAATCTTCTTGGGTCTATTTATGGATTTTGATGTCCATGACTAGACAATTGCATCAATACACTCCCATACCTGTGGATCCAACCTATTCTCTACCCAATACTTGTTCCAGTAATCAACATAGGCATCTGCATCAGTGAGCCCCTTTCTCTTAACTGATGGTACCCAATACTGAATTAATAATTTCTTGAAATTAGGAGAAGCAGCATCCATCTCGGCACTTGATATGGTAACCCCAAGCCATATGGGGTATATAGGATCTGATGGCCTCACCAAGACGAAGTCACCTTGCTTAACATCCACCATTGGTCTAAACTCTTCCCTCGACTTACCTTTTAGAGGCCCACAATGGTGATCATTCCATTCCTCATAGCCTTGTAGCCTTGGAAATCATTAATGCAAGCATCTATATCATCCTCCTCATCAGGAGATTGTGTTCTTGGCCAAAACTCTTTGTACACTCCTATCTCTGAAATGTTTTCCTGTTCGAGCTCACCGATCATGGTTTTCCAATAGTTTATCACTGGCCTAATGTAGGACTCATAGGATGCATTCTTTCCACTTGCACATCTCTCCCAAAACTTAATGTAATCCTTTATCCCTTATATTACTTGATCTCTCACAAATGCAACCATTGGCAGTATATCCGGACAACCTGTTGGCAACAATGATTGACCCTCACTATCTTTCTTCCATAGCTCAATTCCCCCTTCAATGGGCATCCAATTCGGTGATTTTGGATGCACCTTGTACTGCATCATTGGTCTGTCACCTTGCATGTAAAATCGAAATTGTAATGGCTTTGCATGTCCAACTAGCATTTCTTGCCCATCACATAGGTAGCCATCCACATAATCCTTGAAGTTAGGAACCCATGTAAGAACAAATGGTGCCGGTGAAGATGATGTACATTTTTTGAATGTATCCATCAGATGTGGGAAAGTGAATGTTTGTCCCACCCGCAAGCTCTCAGAAAACCTGCTGAACATTGCATCAATGTCCTCATGTGTGTGCCCTACCATCAAGAAGCCCAATTGAACTGTCTTGAAAATGCCCCTTGCTACAAGAAGAGAAAGGTATGCAAACAAGTATCTATTTTTGTTCTCAGACCCACAATTATCTAGTTGGAGTAGCAAGTTCTCTAGCAACTTTTGGAATGGTGGCTCAATAGCAACACTCTCCTCTAAAGAGGGTGGGTTTTCTCTTGTATTTGATGGAAAAAAATTCATACATGTGTGTGTAGCCCTTGCAATGGAAGTTGTCATGGCCTCCGTGACAGACTTCGGGTCACTTTCCGATACAGTTTCTAGATTTGCATCTGTGATCGTAACATCTACATTTTCAGACAAGCTAGCTCCACTTGTGGAAACATGTGCACCTTTAGAACTGTAATGGGAGTCCAAAGCGTTTCTTGAACATAGAGCATTCAAAAGGCGAGCATTGCTTCTAGGAATCCCATTGGTAGCAAGGTCTCCAAGGTCATGCATATCCATCCTCTCAAGGTTGCGCAAACAAATTGAGAGCGATCCAATCGTCAGATTGGGATCAGATGGCCACAAACCATTGAGGGTGAAGTGTCCATAATGACCGTTTCCATGCCCATGGGTAATCATTCCAATGAGTGAAACCTGTAATTGCCATGCAGAATCAGTGTCCTTGGAATTGCCATCTTTTTTTGGTCCATCTTATCATGGATTATGCATACATACTTTTTTGGATCCATCTCGGAGTACCTATGCCATGCATAGTATAAGTTCCTACAACTTTGTTGCTGTATCATATGCATCTTTCTCTCTTCCATTAGCGAATTACGCTCATCTTGACTTTTTGTGGCTGCCAATTGAGCCTTGATCCGGTTGCACAAGCTACATTTAGAGAATTCACTCGTCTTAGCAAGGGCTACATTTTTTAAGTATGATTTCCAAATCCTGCCAAATGTGGATGTGGATAGGCTCTGATAACCACGTTGATTAAGTGAAGTGTTGACTTCACGTAGGACGTCTATCTTCTTATACACTTCAGGTATCACTTGCTCTGTCTCTCTAGAACCATCCTGCATGGTTCTACTCTTGTGAGGCATATGCTCTGTGCTATTATCCACAAAGTGTTGAATGAGAGCCCTTCCCATACCTATGTGCTCCCTGCTCCTCCTCATAATCCCTGAATTGCCATGCACATATCGCTGCACACCACTCTCAAATTGCTCCCTGTATCGATAAAATGATGTCCTTGGAATTCCATGCATCTCATACCATGCTCTACAACAGACATCCCGACCGTTTATCGTGAAGTTGTAGCATATCCTCCCTCTGTAGTCATGATGCCAAGCCATTGACAACACATCGTATATAAAGTTTGTACGAGACTCCAAGGAGCTACCCCAAAAGTTCTTCCTTAAATTCATTAAGAGATCTCGCTCTGCATGTTGGCAACACCTACTCCCACAACAATCGATGGAAGAAACCTGCTGCACCGAATCTAGTGACATTTTGTACATTGGTGTTGGAGGCTCTCTTTGTTTAGGCACCCTGTTAATGAAAGTGTACCTTCTTTTCTTTGATGTTGGATCATCCCTTTTCAACATTTGATCATTGACCAACTCATCTATACCAGCAACGTGGTCCATGGGCACATATTGTTGCAATGGGCTTCCTTCAAGTAAGGTAATCTGCTTGATGGGCCACTTTACTAGGCTGAGAGAGCCGACATCTTGCATAGAAGACCCTAAGTCACTTCCTCTAATTTGTTCTTTCTTTTCAATACCCACACCAATGCAATCGTTACCCAATAGGTCAAAGTTTATAGAGTCTCCCAGGAAAACATATAAGATCACACCTTCCCCCATGGTCTTTGTTTTGCTCTCATCCCATAAGATAACTTTTTTCTCTTTCCAAGATTCACGAATGAAATTGTTAGTTTCCAATGAAGAAACCGGCATTGCCTCAACATAAGGTCGCTCAGGCTCACTTGGTGCAGCTTCTTCAGTTACCGCATCATCTAAAGAATCACCAACATGTTTTAGAGAGCCCTTAGGCCACTTGACAATGCTCCAAATTGCCTCACCAACAAGCACTGCATCCATAATGGGAAATGGCAAGAGCATTTCACTATTGATCGACTTCTCCACTATCACTGATACATTTTATGTCCCAATCTTCACACCACTACAGTAGGCCTCCGGATCTATTGCACACACTCCACCAATTCCAACCACTTCATTCCCCACCATCATCATGACCTTGTCCCCGCGTCTGATAGCCATCCTCTATCATTACGATTACGGAGAATTAAGTATGAACAAATTACAACCAAAGAATTTCATAAGACCATCAAACATGTCAATCTAGAGGGGAAGAATGGCATTGGTGCAAATCTCTAGAATGCATGAATGAGTCTATACAAAATTTTCATGAAAGCATGAATTATTTCCCTAAAAATTTTAGCAATTTCATAAAACTTTTTCTGAAGCATGAATTATTTTCACCATCTTTGAAAAGGGGAATGGCACCAGTGCCATTCTCCCCATGCATTGACTTGAGAAAAACATTTGTCTTCATAAGAGGAGAACAGACTAGTGCCATTCTTCCTTTGGAAGACAAAATTTTGACTTGGGACTTTGCCTTGGGAGAATGCCAATGGTGCCATGCTCCCTTTGCGAAGCCAAAATTTTATATTAGGACATTGCAATGGGAGAATGGCACTGGTGCCATTCTCCCTTTATGAAGGCAAACTTTGAATCAAGACATTGCATTGGGAGACTGGCACTGGTGCCATTTTCCCTTTGCAAAGCCAAGATTCTGAATCGTGATATTACAATGGGAGAATAGAACTAGTGCCATACTGTCTTTGTGAAGTAGAAATTTTGAATCAGGACATTGCATGGGGAGAATGGCACAGCCAAAGTTTTGGGTCGGGACATTGCAACGGGAGAATGGCAATGATGCAAATTTAAAATCTAAAAATTTTGGCTTTGTAATAGGAAAGTGGAGAATGGCACTAGTGCCATTCTCCCATTGGAAAATGGAGAATGGCACTAGTACCATTCTCCCAATGGAATGTCCTGATTCAAAATTTTGGCTTCACAAAGGTAGAATGGCACCAATGCCATTCTCCCATTGGAATTAGTGGAATGTCAATATTGCTATAGGTTTAGTTTGTCTAGATTACCACTAGCGGAGAATGGAAGTGATGCCAATCTCATGCTGGCAACTACATAATGACGCTGAGATCATCAAACTCACATGTGGAATGGAATCGGACACCACTCTCCTATGATCACAGTCTCCGCTCTGTAGAGTTCATATGGATTTGTGTCAATCTCTGTGGAGAATGGCAGTGGTGCCAATCTCATACCATGACCTGAAAACATGCACAAGCAATCCTAAACTCACATGTGCATTTGCACTTTTGCCATTATCCTACTGTAGCCAATAAAATTAGTGGAATGTCAATCTACAGGTTTAGTTTGCCTAGATTACCACTAGCGGAGAATGGCAGTGATGCCAATCTCATGCTGGCACCTACATAATGACACTGAGATCATCAAACTCACATGTGGAATGGAATAGGACACTACTCTCTTATGATCACTGGAATACCCCTCCTAGAATAGTAGGGTAAACATTTGTACAAGTGGAGAATGGCAGTGGTGCCAATCTCTTATTAGGCCCTAAGAAATGGCATTGAGAAGCCTAAACTCACATGTGTAGAGATCATATGGATTTGTGTCAATATCTTTGGAGAATTCCACCAGTGGAGAATGGCAGTGGTGCCAATCTCATACCATGACCTGAAAACATGCACTTTTGTCATTATCCTACTGTGCATTCTTCTATGCAGTGATCACTGTCTCTGCTGTGTAGAGATCATATCGAATCCTAAACTCACATTTGGATTGGCACTTTTGCCATTATCCAACTGCAGCCAATAAAATTAGTGGAATGTCAATCTATAGGTTTAGTTGGTCTAGATTACCACTAGCGGAGAATGGCAGTGATGCCAATCTCATGCTTGCCCTAAGAAATGGCATTGAGAATCATAAACTCACATGTGCATTCTTCTATGTAGTGATCACTGTCTCCGCTATGTAGAGATCATATGGAATTGTGTCAATCTCTATGGAGAATGGCAGTGGTGCCAATCTCATACCATGAACTGAAAACATGCACAAGGAATTCTAAACTCACATGTGCATTGGCACTTTTGCCATTATCCGACTGCAGCCAATAAAATTAGTGTTATGTCAATCTATAGGTTCAGTTTGTCTAGATTACCACTAGCAAAGAATGGCAGTGATGCCAATCTAAACTCACATGTGCATTGGCACTTTTGCCACTATCCTACTGCAGCCAATAAAATTAGTGGAATATAGGTTCAGTTTGTCTAGATTACCACTAGCGGAGAATGGCAGTGATGCCATTCTCCCAATGGAATGTCCTGATTCAAAATTTTGGCTTCACAAAGGTAGAATGGCATCGGTGCCATTCTCCCATTGGAATTAGTGGAATGTCAATCTATAGGTTTAGTTTGTCTAGATTACCACTAGCGGAGAATGGCAGTGATGCCAATCTCATGTTGGCAACTACATAATGACACTGAGATCATCAAACTCACATGTGGAATGGAATCAGACACCACTTTCCTATGATCACAGTCTCCACTCTGTAGAGTTCATATGGATTTGTGTCCATCTCTGTGGAGAATGGCAGTGGTGCCAATCTCATACCATGACCTGAAAACATGCACAAGGAATCCTAAACTCACATGTGCATTTGCACTTTTGCCATTATCCTACTGTAGCCAATAAAATTAGTGGAATGTCAATCTATAGGTTTAGTTTGCCTAGATTACCACTAGCGGAGAATGGCAGTGATGCCAATCTCATGTTGGCACCTACATAATGACATTGAGATCATCAAACTCACATGTGCCATTTTGACTCTGTGAAGCCAAAACTTTGAATCTGGGAGATTGGCACTAGTGTCATTTCCCCTTTGCACAGCCAAGATTTGATTCGGGAAATCACAATGGGAGAATGGCACTGGTGCCATTCCCCCTTTGCAAAGCCAACGTTTTGAATTGGGACATTGCAATGGGAGAATGGAAGTGGAGCAAATTTAGAAATTTTTAGCTTTGCAAAATGGGGAGATTGGAGGATGGCAGTAGTGCCATTCTCCCATTGCAATGCCAGAACTTGAGACCATAGACTTTTTGTGTGTGTGTGTGTGAACGTGGTATTCATTTGAAACCATACATTATTTTACTTCCATTTATTCATATATGTGGTAAAGTTGATCGATATTACTTTATGAAACCTAGCTCATTATGTGAGTTTATCCACGTTAGTTTGGTTATGCTAGGTTGGTTAAGTTACAAATTTTTATGTTAGAGTATGTTTTTCTTGATCAAGGTCCAAGTAATGTAAAATTTTAAGGTATAGATTGAATTAGTTGACGAGAATGTGATTTTTCTCCATGTTAAAAAAATTGTAATCATGCTCATCATTACATTGCAAGCTATGGATTTTTTTAAAGGAAGATGAGAATAGGTTAAATAAAAGGCATGAGGACAATGTAAAAAAGGAAGAAAATGAGTGTGGACAATGTAAAATAGAAATAAAAGAAATGCATACGTTAGATATGTTAAATGAAAGAAATAAAATAAATGTTAGATATGTCCCAATTCCTCCATTAGTTGGCTAATTGGTGTTTATACTAAAAAGCAACTTGAAAAGCATATACTAAAAACTTTGAAACAAATCGTCTATCACAAAATAGGAATTGCCTTCATTTATCAATGATGTTAACATCAATGAAAGCTTTGTTGGAAAATTCTTTGTAGCCACTAACGGCTTTGTACTTCTTTTGAGTGTGTGCTTGTTTGATCTTAAGGTTTAGCGTATCTGCTTTAGTGTCATAATAGAGAATAAATATGGGATCATTATGATGTCTAAGATCAGGTGTGTGATTTGGCTTTATAATACTCATGGTTTCCAAGTTATGACCACATGGTGGTTCACAAAATAAGGAGTGTGATTTGGCTTTAAGATACTCATCTTTTCAAGTTAAGATCACGTGTTTATTGTACAACTAGTGTGATTTGGTTCTATGATACTCATTACTACATTATTCAAAAAAGGCAATTGCTAGAGAACATGGAAGCAACATATACTTCGATGGTGACAAGTATCTCGATAATCGATGTAGCTTCAAGGTGTGCTTGCAACTCAACGAGCTTGCAGGTGATAAAAGATAGCATGTACACTCTTGCACACAAAAATAAGTGCTTCCAAGCTCTGATTGGAAAAAAGTGCTTCCCTAGAAATGTGTCAAGACTTATCAAAGGATTACATGTTGAAGCATGTGCTGCTTAGAATGCAGATGCAAGAAATGGGAAATTGCCAAAGAAAGTCTTGCAAGTATTTACTTGGAAAACATCTTAAGGCACTTTAGTACAGGTTCAGTTTTTAGTTGCTCAAGCTTCGTCCCTATGGTAAAAGCCTTGCTATTCAGAGAATGTGTCTCTCAATTAGAACTCTCTATGAAGGTGCTTCCAAGATAATAAAAAAGCAAGGAGCTATGAAAAACTATAACAAATTGCTCTCAAGTAATAGGACTTCCAACAACTTGAGCTATACAAAGAAAGACTATGTAGTGTGAAAGGATCTTGATAGATACTTCCAAAACTTGAAAGAAATCTTAAACTAAGGCATTCTCACAATTTTTAAAGAGTTATAAAACTTGAATAAAAGTAACAGCAAAGGGATTGCAATAATGGCAAATTATAGGCTAGGCAATTTTGACGAAAAGCAAAAGCTTAAACTAATGAAGTAAAAAATTGTTGAATCTGTTTTTTAACGAAAAGCAAAAGGTTAGAAAAGTAAAAAATTGAAATACCCTAATACCTTCTCTGTCATGATTGTGCTCGTTGCCCTATGTTGATCGACCTTCTCTCGTGGGAATTTGCACTCTTGTGAGTCGCTCTTGTGAGCAACGACATGCCTTGCTACTTCTCTTGTGCCAATGTCCCACAGAAAGCTGCGCCGTCATATCAATTGGATTGATCGGTTGATGAGCTACGCCGCTTGAGCCATACGGTCCATGCTTTTGGAGCGCTCGATCAGCTGCGCTGCTTGAGCTCTTCAAGGTACTCTCCCGCCCGAGCTCTTCATCTTGCGTGATTTTCGTTCGAAACATCTTGCATGGAGGCAACCAAACAACGGGAGCTTTGCCTCCTCAGATCAGCCACCTAAGCAAAGAGACGATGAAGAAGAAGAAGACGGTAGAAAAAACGCTAGTAACAAGCTGCAGACTCTCATTCTCACTCTCGTTCTCGTTCTCGTTCTCACTCTTGTTCTCTCGTTCAATTGATTCTTTCAAGTCCTTCAACCACCTCTTTGGTCACAACAATCTCAGTGGTAAAATCCCATAAGAGGACTTCACAAAGTCACTGGCCTCAAAAGGGACTTCACAGAGTCGATTCTGCCCCTGCCTCTGAGAGCTGTGGTGAGTAAAACTTTGAGACTCCTCTCCAATTTTGCTAAATTGAAATGAGTTGTTTGGAATGAATAGAAAGTGAATGAGCGAAAGGCATCAATTGAAATGAAAGAAAAGGTCTTGATTTGTTTGAAATGTAGATTGAAAGTTAAAAGTGATAGTTTGAAACTACTAAATAATTCAAATTTTGAAATATAGCTCTTCCCGCCATTGTTCCCCTTTGAATTTTGGATATATAGAGTGGCACTTATGCCATTCTCTCCAATATTAAATTTCAATTCAAATTCATATTGATATTTTTAATTTCAATTTGTATTTCAAATTGAAATTATTCTTTTGAAATTGTATTTCAAAACCTAAATTCTAGTTTTCAAATTTTGATTTCAAGTTAATTTTCAATCTCAATTTTGATTTTCATGATTGAATGGCAAATTTAGAGATTGAAATTCTAATTTTAAATGGAGAATGGAACCAGTACCATTCTCCAAGACCTCATAAGAAGTCCTTGAGAGTGGCACTAGTGCCAATATCCCTTGAGATGAATAAAATTTTGAAATATGGCTCTTCCCACCATTGTTCCCTTTTGAATTTTGGATATTTAGAGTGGCACTTATGCCATTCTCTCCAAATTTAAATTCAAATTCAAATTCATATTGATATTTTTAATTTCAATTTGTATTTCAAATTGAAATTATTCTGTTTGAAATTGTATTTCAAAACCGAAATTGTAGTTTTCAAATTTTGATTTCAAGTTAAACTTCAATCTCAAATTTGATTTTCATGATTGAATGGCAAATTTAGAGATTGAAATTCTAATTTTAAATGGAGAATGGCACCAGTGCCATTCTCCAAGACCTCATAAGAAGTCCTTGAGAGTGGCACTAGTGCCAATATCCCTTGAGATAAATTGAAAGACCTC